>NW_017673292.1:137191-141950 GCF_001879085.1 Nicotiana attenuata
TCGCATAATAGACCGCATTTTCAACATTAATTTTGACAGCTCTTCTGTTCCACTCTGCGGTAGAAATGCAGCCCGCATATCAATTATGCGGTCGCATCTTGGACCGCATCTTGACCTCAAGTTTAACCAAACCACAGCTTCACTATGCGATAGGAATGCGGTCCGCATACCAGATATGCGACCGCATTCTTGACCGCATAATGGCATTTTTCTGGGAATTTGATTCTTTTGATTTTTTTCAAACTTAGATCAATACCAAGGGTCCGAACCGCGGCGAGCTAGAATTCTACGCATTCCTAACACATATTCGGAGTTGACACCACAAGATACTAGGTTTTGAGCCAAAAATTTTACGGGGCCTCACAAGAGACTCCGTACAGCACGGTCGAGACAGAAGAGTTATGCAGACAGGAAGGTCCGAGATGTATCTTATATGATCGGTGAGAAGGTCTTACTGAAGGTTTCACCCACAAAGGGTGTTATGAGATTCGGGAAAAAGGGGAAGCTGAGTCCGCGGTTCATTGGGCCTTTTGAGGTACTTAGGAGGATCGGGGAGGTGGCTTATGATCTTGCCTTGCCACCTAGCTTGTCGGGCATGCATCCACTTTTTCATGCGTCTATCCTCCGGAAGTACATTGGGGACCCGTCCCATGTTTTAGATCTCAGTACAGTTTAGCTGGAGGTGACTTAACTTATGAGGTAGAGCCAGCAGCCATTTTGGATCGTCAGGTTCGGAAGTTGAGGTCAAAGGATGTTGCGTCAGTGAAAGTATAGTGGAGAGGTCGGCCCGTGGAGGAGGCTACCTGGGAGACCGAGCGGGAGATGCGGTGCAAATACCCTCACCTATTTAAGGCTTCAGGTATGTTTCTTGACTCGCTCGAGGACGAGCGTTTATTTAAGTTGGGGAGGATGTGACGACCTAACCCGTCATCACGTGAGTTACCGCCCCGTTTTCCCTATTTCCTATTTCTTTATGCATCATTATCAGTGTTGGGTGTGAACGAGTCGATTTGGAGTGGTTCTAGAAGGAAATGACACACTTAGTCACTTTAAGGAAGGTTTGTTTTGGAAAAGTCAACCGGATGTTGACTTACGTGTTAGAGGGATCGGATATGAATTCCGATGATTCGGTTAGCTTCGGGTGATGATTTGTGACTTAGGAGTGTGATCGGAAGTAATTTTGGACGTCCGGTGTAGAATTTGGCTTGAATTGGCGAAGTTAGTATTTTGGCGAATTCCGGTTGATAGGTGAGAATTTGACCCGAGGGTCAGAATGGAATTCCGAGAGTTGCAGTAGCTTCGTTAGGTGATTTGGGGTGTGTGTGCAAAATTTCAGTTGATTCGGAGGTGTTTTGGACGGGTTTTTTATCGAATTCAAGTTTCGGAAGATTTGGATGAACTTAGGCTTGAATTTGATGTAATTTGATGGTTTAGGTGTTATTTGTGGTGTTTTGATGATTCGAGCAAGTTTAAGTAAGGTGTTGGATCATGTTTGTTTTTTTGATTGAGGTCCCGGGGGCCTCGGGGTGATTTCGGATGGCTAACAGGATGTTTTGACTTGTTAAACTTATGAATTTGCTGCTGCTTCTGGTATTTCCGCTCCTGCGGAAATGGGACCGCAGAAGCGGTACCGCAGGAGCAGGTGGAGAGTCGCAGAAGCGGGGAGAACCGCAGGTGCGTGTTTCAGACCGCAGAAATGGAAAATATCCGCAGAAGCGGTTCAATTACCGCAGAAGCGGAAGTCGCAGAGGCGGCTAAGGAGCCGCATATGCGGAAACAACTGATCAGAAAGGAGTTTTAATTCCTTCGCGAATTTTTGAAAGGGTTTCATTTTTTCACTTCGGACTTGGAGAATTTGGGCGAGTTGGAGGAGAGAAATCAAGGGACTTCAATGAGGTAAGAATTTCTAAGCCTAAAACACGATTTTATGGTGCAAACACATGAAATTAGACTGAAAACTCAAGGAATTAAAGGTCAAAAATGGAGGTTAGGGCTTGAAACCTAAGAGAGAAAAAAATGGGAATTTGAGGGGTCATTTGGACTCCGATTTTGGTGTTCTTCATATGTATAGACTCGTGGCGAGATAAGGAATCCGTTGATGGTATATTTACTGATTTTCGAGAAGTGGGCCCGGGGCTCGGGTTTTTGCTAATTTCAGAAATTTCACTATTTTTTGATTGTTTTCGATTGGGTATTGTCCCATTGGCATATTGTGATGTATTCTTTGTGGTTTTGATCAGATTCGGTACGCGAGGAGGTTAATTCGAAAGGCAAAGGCATAACAAGCTAGGACTTTGGTCGTCTTGAGGTTAGTAATAAATGTAAATGTTGTGTTGAGGGTTTGAAACCCCTATTTGCACAATGTAGTGCTATATGAGGTGACTTGCACGCCGGATAACGGGCGTGGGGTAGAGCACCGTCAGGGATTCTGACTTGGTACGTCCCGCTTAATAAAATTACTACTTAATTGCTTGTAGATTAGTAACATCCTTATAAAAATGGATTAATTATCATAATTGGGCTCTGTGCCAACTACTTGAATCCTTCAGGGATTATTTTTACTGGTTTCTTACCATAATTATAAATATTGAACTCAGTCCTGGTATTTAATACTATTTTGTAAACTCAGCCATTTTTCTCGAAGTAGAAACTAAATTAATATTTTTAGATGTAGTTTGGGCTGATTATTCTTATGTTATTATGCCCGAGGGGCTTATGTGATTTTGGACTGAGTATGGGATCGGGCTGCACGCCGCAGCGGTATGATATTGCTATTGATATGAGGCCGAGGGCCTGTTTGATGCCACGATATGGCTTATTATTGCGTTTGGGCCGTAAGGGGCCCCTCCCGGAGTCTGCACACCCCCAGTGAGCGCCGTCGACGATAAATAAATGGAGC
Source organism: Nicotiana attenuata (assembly GCF_001879085.1). NCBI lineage: Eukaryota > Viridiplantae > Streptophyta > Magnoliopsida > Solanales > Solanaceae > Nicotiana > Nicotiana attenuata. The sequence goes on from NW_017673292.1 coordinate 140,091, forward strand.
GGGCTGCACTCCGCGGCAGGTACTGGAGAGTACCGGTTTATGTGTTGCATTGCATATTTAATTGTCATTTATTATTTATTCTGATGTGATAATTTTATAATTGTTTTCACTATTTTATTGTATTATGCTACTGGTTCATGTTGCTGTGTTTATAGTTTCACTTTGTGTCTATTTAGGATTTCTTATTCTCAGACTGTATTTATGTTTATTACTTTCTGGGTTGGAAGTACTCACATTACTCCCTGCACCTTGTGTGCAGATTTAGGCGCACCCACTGAGGCTGAGTGAGATCTTTCTCTGCTTAGCATCACATTCGGGAGATTCAAGGTAGTTGCAAATTGGCGTTCGCAGTCCTGATCTTCCTTCTATTTTATTTATTTGTCTTCCACATTTCTAGAGAAACATTATGTAATAGGTTAATATTCATGCATTAGAGGCTCAGACTTGTGACACCAGATTCTATGGGTTGAATAGTATATTATATGTTGGGCTTTCCGGATGTTAGAATTTATTTCAGAATTTTCCCGCATTTAACTTTGTATTTTAGTTGTGAAAACTTATTTATCCATTGTGATTAATCGGTTAAGGTTGTTTAAATGGTCGGGCTTGCCTAGCAGTATGTTAGGCGCCATCACGACCGGGGTTGGGTTGTGACAAGGTGTCACGACCCAATGTAGGATCATGACCGGCACCTAGGAGCAAGTGCCCCCAAGTAAGCCTCATCGCTATTTTACAGAAAATTAGACAGAGTTTCCTCTGTTTTTGGACTATCCCAAAAATTTTTCCTATCTCAAATCAGCAACGAAACATCCTAATAGCAATTCAAATGACAATGACCTTATGAATTAACCAAAATAAATATCTACCTTTAATAGTCAACCCACCAATAACTAGAAATACTACTTTATCTCCAAATTTGATAAGAATGAGCGATACTCAACATAAATCTATAATAACGAAGAATAGTCAAGACACTAAAAATTTTGACTATGGAGCGACTCTAAGAGTTCAAAGAAAAGACTATAACAATAAATAAAATCTCCGCCCACGCGAACAAATGCGAGGCTCACCAGACACTATCAACTTGTGCGTCCGACTAACGAAAGCTCAGTGAGTAATAACGCTTAACCACAACCTTTTTTTTAATTGGGGACAAGTGAGAAAACATGCCTGTATAATAATAATTAGGAACGATTATAAATTTAAAATTCCCTTTAAAAAAACAGTAATAATAGTCAGTCTCATCATGTGTTTCCTGTAATAGAAATCAATTTAACAATTCAGTAATAGAGTCGGTAAGCACAGTGTCATATTAAATATTTATGTTTGGGAGGTTTCTAAGGAAGGATCATGTAATCTGTATAACTGTATGGACCCCTTCGTAAAAGGAATCAAATATAATTGTAGGTCCCTACTCGGGGGAAAACTGTAACTGTATGCTAGTTCTATCTTCCCACTAGCGAGGGCTATAACTGTAATCGGTAATCTGTAAATACAAGGTGCACCAGGTCTAACGAACCCGCCGTTAGCTACGGGATCCTTCAAAGTCTCCTCACATTTATACTCTTTCTTGTAAATAGTAAATACTCGTACAAAAGCATTTTCAAAATAATAAAGGGCATATCATTCCTTATCAAATCTTGTAATTTTATTTCGGTAACAATAATCATGTCTCAAGTAACAGTAAAACATATCTAGTAACAGTGAGAATACTTCAAATAACTGTAACATCTCAAGTAACGGTAAAACATATCTAGTAATGGTGAAAATATTTAGATTAATCGGTAAACATCTCAAGTAAACTGTTCGGTATCATATCAAGTAAAGAACTTGTCCCACATGCAATTTCAAAGCATCGGT
>NW_017673293.1:0-141889 GCF_001879085.1 Nicotiana attenuata
ATGGCGAACGAATCGATGGAATTTGGCGGTAAGTTATGATACCACGTCATTGCCCCCTTGGACAAGGTTTCTCCAAACTTTTTCAACAAAACTGACTCGATTTCATCATCTTCGAGGTCGTTTCCCTTAATCGCGCATGTGTATGCTGTCACATGCTCGTTTGGGTCCGAGGTCCCATTATACTTCGGGATATCGGGCATTCTAAATTTCTTAGGGATAGGTTTTGGGGCGGCACTGGATGGGAACGGTTTTTGTACAAACTTTTTAGCGTCAAGGCCTTTCAGGACCGGAGGTGCACCTGGTATTTGGTCGACCCTGGAGTTGTATGTTTCTACTTTTTTATCGTTGGCCTCGATCTTTTCCTCCCCCTTTTCGATTCGTTCGGTCAATCTTCTAGCCTCCTAGAACCGCAGAATCAGCATCCGGCCCACCCCGTTCCGGCTGTACTGGGGTCGGATTGATGATTGCAGCTGCACGGGGAGCCTCCTCGGACCTGACAGGCTCCTGGACCCGGCTCTGGAGCTGAGCTATAGCCGATTGCTGGGCTTGCAGCATGTCAAAAATCATTTTAAGGTTGATAGTCTCTTCGCCGACTGCCTGGGCCCTCGAATCGTCCTCTCCCCGGACGCTATGTGATGATCCGGAGGCCTGATCAGTGTTGAGCGCCATCCGGGAATCGACATCTATCGGGTTTTCGAGCCCGGGCATTCCATTGTTTCCTGTCTGCTGTTCAAGTTCGTTGTTGATTGATTGTGCCATTCTATGAGTTGGTAATTTGAATGTAAGATGGACTCTTTTGCAAAGAACCAGTGTACTGTGATGCGTCAAGAAAGAGTATCAAAGAGCTCACTAATATCCTTAGCCCCACGGTGGGCGCCAAACTGTTTACCCTGGAATCCGGATAACAATTGAATTTATATGGGGTTTTAAGGATCCGTGAACTAAAAGATACAAAAGGTTTGGATTGAGGAAAATAAAAGATAAAGACTCAACAATTGCTGCTAAAGTAAATAATCGCAGAATATAATATTGCTTAGAACAATTGTGCTTGATAGCGTACAAGAATTGAGAGAGATGGTACCGTAGTGTAATGGTTTCCGATCCCCTCTTTATGGGGTCTTCTCCCCTTTTATACATTCTGATTAAGGGTAAAAATAAAGTAGGTAAATTAATTACATCGTGGATCCCTGTAATTACGCCTTAATGGCCTGAAGTGGTTGAGAAAATCACGTTTGGGCGAGATATCCGGCGACGCTTGGTTATCCGTTACGAGTCCGGCTTCCGACCTTGTGTGTTTCTCCATCCGGTGGTGACTCATATCGAGCTCTGCAACGGTCTCGAAATGACTCGACCTCGGTTGTTGACGTGGCCGTCGTTCTACCTTGCATCCAGGTCGGGTTCGATGGCCCCGACTTGCCCCGGACCGGACCCAACCCGGTCAGGCTCAAGCAAAAAGGGTATCACCCAATACACCACCATTGCCGTTCTTCCCATGAAACCCATTAAACCCCACCTTCAATATTTTTTTTTGATAAGCATGCGTAGAGAATAAGGGCATTAGATAAGAAGGCATCCCATCTACGACACTATTTATCAATGTTGGGTTGGAAACAGAAGGCTTTTGCAATTTATGGTGCCATGATGCAGTTGAAAAATGAATGAAACGGGCGAGTGAGGTTCGATGTTCAGTGTCGGTCGCCGATTTGAGTTCGCGTCCGCTGTCCGTCATTTTTTTCAGTTCAAAGTAGTGAAACAATCAAATTTTAGTTATACTGAGGTCCAAATCTCTATCTTTTCACCTTAATATTTTTTTCTATTGTAATGGAAATGGCGTGAATTTCTTATGAACTGTGTGTTATTTTTGTTGAATTGCTTGTGATTACACCATCGATATTAGTACCTATTTGAATTATAGTTATTCCTTTCTTCAGTTGAATGAATTTCCTTAATGTGATTCATTTGAAAATTGGGCTGGGATTTTAGATGAAGTAAAGTAGAATTGGGGTTAAGTTCACGTTCTTGTCTCAATATAAATTAATTGAATTATCATGATTGTGTACACGTTCGCGCGACATAATTATGATTCTAAATATGAGCCAAGGTACACGTTTGCGTGATTTTGGCCAAATAATCTTAATAATAATAAAGTACCATTAATTGTGGATACGTACACGTGACATGATTTTTGACGCGCCTAATAAAATGAGTACACGTACTCGTGACTCGTTTTAAAATAACTCCGTAATTATGATTAAATCATACAATTAAAAGTGGCTAAGGGGTGGACGCACATAGGTTTAAGAATAAGTATTTAGAAAATTTAATTATGCCAAGTATGATTAAAGCGACCGTATAACAGAGTCAAACTTTCTCGATTCGGGATTTTAAATCGGTGGCTTGGGACACCATAAATTATCCTAAGTGGCAACTCTGAATTTGAATAAATAATCCCGTTTCGATTATTGCCACTTTAATTGGAAAAACTTCCTTATACCCCCTTCCGGATAAAAAAATGAGGTGTGACAGCTCTGGCGACTCTGCTGGGGATAGAACCCAGAATCTCTGGTTCAGGGTTCAAGAATTCGAGCTTTTTAATATGATTTTTACTTGGTTTTGTTTATTTTTAATATTGTGTATTTTGTGAACCTAATGTGCTAATTGCTGTTTATTTACCATTTCGATATTATTTGAATTGTATTAAAATGCCTTCTTACGCCACCCTTCTGAGTCTTCTAAAATATGGTGTACACGTACGCGTGGCCCACTTTCTTTTATAATTCATACCAATTAGAACGAGGCTTAGGTCAGCAACAAGGCCGGATAGACTTTCGTGCTCCCGGTACGTTGCCCCCACCTCGGCTCGAGCTATCCGCTCGGGTAAGCCAGGTCTAGAACACAACCCTAGGTTTAAACCTAGAATAACATAGCCTCATGCCGGATTCCTAGTAGGAACATTTGTTTGCATCACGTGCATTTGACTTAGGGGACTCAACACAGGGGTTGGGTCCGTCTAGGACAGGTGTACCCAAAAATAAAAGACCATCCTGATGTATTCTATGTGCTACATGTTGCAATATTCAAGGGTAAAAGGGGTCATTTGGCGGACCAATGAGGGTTGAGAGTAAATGAGAAAGAAAAGAGGGTGAAGTATAAAAATGAAGCAAGTAGGACCTAGTTGCATTTTTCTTTCACAATTTTTTCCAAGAAAAAGACCACAAAAAAATGAAAATGAAAAATCCAAAAAGATTTTGCACTTTCCCATCATTTTTCAAGAAAAGAAAAAGACGAAAATATGTTTTCTCCAAATCAATATGTTTTCTTCTGTATCCAATCTGCCCGAACTATGCATACCTGATTCTCGTCTTTCGGGGCGGGATACGTAGGCAGCCCATATAGGGTCCGATCTTCCTAGCGAGTTTTAGGTTCTTGGCTTCGCGGGGTCTTAGCCAAATCTTGCATGTCTAGCCACTTTTGGCCACGCAGGCCATTTTGCCAAAAGAGCCTCAATCGTGTCTTGCATGTGTCTAACAGGAAGTGTTATTGTCTCACATAGTGTTCTAGGTCTTTAACTTTATTTGGTCTTAATTTTCTCATATAGGTGTGGATCTACTTACCGGAGTTTGAGCATGACCCGGGATATTCCAGTCAGGATCGCTCATTCAAGAGTTTGCTTAAGGATATTTTTTATTTTTATTTTAATCATTTGAGTCTGTCTTTCTTTATATGTCGTCTTTTACCTTCTAGTTTTGTAAAGCAATGTCGAGTCTTTTAGGTGATGTTAGAGTCTGTCATAATCTAGTTAAATTTGTCGAGTCTTTTGTTATTGTACTTCCAATTTTGTATTTGAAAAAATGTGTTATAAATCAAAAATCCAAAAAAAAAAAGAAATTTTGTGTTTTTATATTTCTGTTAGAAGTTTTCTTTAGAATAATATTCTAGAAATAAAAAAAAAATTCATTTGAGGTGGTTTTCCTTTAGGAAATTAATATCTAGAACTCAAAATAAAAAATTGCTTTTATATTTCCTTTAGTATATTAGGACTAAAAATTTAAAAAAATAGAGAATTTTCTTTTACTACCTCTTTAAAAGTTTTATTTAAGATATTAATTCCAAAAATCCAAAAAGATTTTCTTTTGAGGTTCTTCTTTGGGAAATTAATGAAAAACAGAAAAAATATTATTTTTGTTTTTACTAGAACTTTAGGACATTGTACATAGAAGAAAAAAAAAACAACATACTTTATCTTTGATTTATCTTCAGAGTTTCTCCCTTAGGTAATCAAAAACTGAAATCCAAAAATATTTTTTATCTTTTTCATTTCCTCTTTCGACATCTTTCTTCAGGATATCAAAAGAAAATTCAAAATATTTTTCTTTGGTTCATTCTTTAGTTTTCCTTCCTAAAAAAAGTATCAAAAGTATTTTTTCTCTTCTAGTTTTATTTTTGTAATTTTTCATCAGGTTATCTTTTTTCAAATAAAAAGAAAAAGAAAAAAATATACGCTCGTTTAAGATTGAGTTTAGAATAGATTATAGAATGTTAGGTCTAAAAAAAAGAGAGATTTTGTCCTTTTTTCTCATAAGAGTAGTCATTAAGGTATAAACAAAAAGAAAAAAAAAGAAAAAAAAGAGAAAAGGAGAATGTTAGTTTACTTTATTCCTGATCTTCCCGAACTACGCAAAGATCTGATTCATGCGGCGTCATTATACGTAGGCAACCTACATAGGGTTCGATCGAATTATCTTTGGAAAAAAAAAAGAGAAAAAGAAAAAAAGAGAATGAAATTATGGGATGTGAGAAACAAGAGGAAAGAAAAGAGCAATAAGCAAAAAAAAAAAAAAAGAGAAAAGAGGAGAAAGGAAATAAAAAAACCACCAAGCAAGTGCTAGAAAAGCAAAGAAAAGAGAAGGTTGAAATTAACAAATTGGGATGATGCCAAGTGACCTTGTGATCCTCGAAGTCATTCTTGAACCATTAATTGTTGCTAGGTGCATTGCATGCAATGTGATATTTTTAGATGTTAAATGCTCTAACGCTAACGTGATGACCTTATTTTGTTCCTTTTTGTTATCTTCATTGAGCAGAAGGGTGGTTGGTTTGTGGTTCTTAAGTAACTCATCCATACAACAAAAGGTCAAAGAGCAAGGTAGCCATGGCTAACAAAGACTTGGACACGGGTGTTATTGATCCATCTAAGGAGATTGTTGAGTCAGAATCTGAGTTGAAAGAAGAGATCTTAAGATTGAAAGGACAGATGGACGAAATATATCAAGCCTGGATTAGTGGGCGTCCTCCACCATTATTTTCCACTAACTACCTTGAAAGCCTTGTCACCATTCTGCCACTATCACAAATCAAGATTCCCGCTGCTGCTAATATCTCCCCACAACCTTTTCACGCTCCACCCGTAAAAACCACCTCATATCCCGCTCCTTTGACCCCTCATGTTTTTGTAGCTCATCCACCAGCTACCTTTCCCTCGATCCTCTAGCGAGACTGTGTTCAAAATCCCCGATGCCCAACACTGTGCTCGAGAACCAACTTTCAAGGTCTCGGATCAATACTCTCATGCTCCTCATTCGGAGCCTCCCGGTGAAACTGAAAAGCCTTCTAAGACAGTATAGCAAGATGAGATATCCAGGAAGGTGAAAATCTTACAGCAGTCTTTAAGAAACATGCAAGGAATAGGGAGGCAGATGAGTGTGTCTTACAAAGACTTGTGCTTGTTTCCTGACATCCAACTGCCTGCTAGGTTTAAGATGCCAAAGTTTGATTTTTATGACGGACATGAATGTACCGTGGCTCATTTGAGAGGCTATTGCAGTAAGATGAGAGGCGCCGGTGGGAAGGACAAATTATTGATGGTGTATTTCAGTCAGAATCTGAGTGGGACAGCTCTGGAGTGGTACACCCGCCAAGACGCTAGCAGGTGGCACATATGGGATGATATGGCTCAGGCCTTTGCCCGACACTTTCAGTATAATATATAATTGTCCCGGATCGCATGTCCCTCGCCAATATGGAAAGGAAGCCTAATGAAATCTTTAAGGAATATGGGCTCAGATGGAGAGAGCAAGCTGCCCAAGTCAATCCCCCGATGGAAGAAGATGAGATGGTCGAGTACTTCCTTCAAGCTCAAGAGCCAACTTACTATGGGCATTTGATCTCGGCTGTGGGTAAGCCTTTTAATGATATGGTGAAAATGGGAGAAATGGTGGAAGATGGGCTGAAGTCGAGCAAGATCATGAGCTATTCTGCGTTAAAAGCCACAACACAAGCAATTAAGAACAACACAGAAAGCTTGCTAGGTCAAAAGGAACATGATGATGTTGCCATGGTTATCTCAGGATCACGAATGGTCCAACGGGTCCGCCTCACCAATACGCTCAGCCTCAACCCCAACCCCAAACCTATCCCCGAGCTCCACATAATCCACCCCAGTATTATCCTCCGAACAACGTCGGGTCATCTGTCCAACCACTGGGTCACTCCTTATGGCGAGCTCCAGCACCGCATAATACTCTTTCGCCTTCACAACATTTTCGAGCACCCAACAACCCTAGGAAATAGGGGCATAGAGGGGAACAAAGGCAAAGGAATAGTTTCACGCTAATCGGAGTATCCTACACAAGCTTGTTTGAAAAGTTAAAACATTCTGGCCTGATTGAGCCGCTCCTCGGCTATACTCCGGACCCATATGCAAAAGGCTTTGATCCTATTGTACGGTACAAGTACCACTCTAATGTCCAAGAGCATAGCATTGAAGATTGTCATGCTTTAAAAAGGGAAATAGAAAGAATGATTCAAGAAGGGAAGATTGTGATCAAGGATAGTGACAGGGAGTATGCAAATCCTCTTGGGAACTTGCCGACTGAAGTTAATGATATTGAAGTTGGTAATGGTCTTGATAATACTGATGTGGAACTCAGTGGCTAAGATGCCGAGCTAGGTAATTAGAAAGACGCTCTTTTCTTGGTTAGCCACGGAGGAGTCTTTGTGGTTTATTTTGTTGTCATTTCTGTTGTCCGGGTTATTTCAGGGTTGTAATCCGGATATTGTCTTGTGACTCAAACCCTTCTATCATTTTATTTTTCCTAGTTCGTTTAGTCGTAGTAACTCGTTTAGTGTTGTCTAGGTTTGTTCCAGGGTTGTAACCCCAGTTTAGTTTGCTTGTTTTGTTGTTCGAACCATTTCACCATCTGTTTAATGCAATTTCTTGTTTTCTGTTATTTCTAGTCATTTTTTTTGTTTACTTCTAGGCCTGGTCTTAAAAATTATTTTAATCATGAAGCAATGAAATAATTTTGAAGATGAAAGGGACATTTGAGGGAATAAGTACATATTTGGACATTTTGAGATCATTTAAAGCCCGATCTGTGTGAAACTGGGGCAGATGGTTTGGGAAGTCAATAGGACGACAAGAATTTGTCATGAGAGAGTGTGCCCTGAACAATTTGAAGCGAGCAACTTTCAGTTCAAGTGTATCTCAAGTTACAAGATAAAGCCAAAAGAGTTTTCTCCAAACATGCGTAGGGCATCCATTGTGAAGAGGGGATCACCCAACGAGGGTTCTGTACTTGACAAGGAACTAAAAAAAACGAAAAAAAAAAGTGGAAGGCATATCAGTGATATCAATGCCGGAGCTTGTACTTGGCATTTTCAGGGATTGGGAGGCCCTCTTTCAGCTACCCAAACACTTTATACCATTTGGTACTCCTTTTGAGCCTATGCTAATTTTCTTGACCTCGCCTCTTTTGGAATCGAGTTAGAGTCGTTACATAAATAAAAAAGGAAAAAAAAAAGAAAAAAAAAATAAATTTCATGCCCTATAAGGCTTCTTTTAGAAACTTCATTAAAAAAATAAACAAAATTCAAAAATTCAAAAAAAAACCCAAAAAAAAAGAAAAGAAAATAAAAGAAAAAGAAAAGGAAAGGAAAATAGCAGTGACAAATAGTAGTCTTTTGAACTACGTTCGACCTGATTCTTGTCACCACAAGATACATAGGCAGCCTTATGGTTCGGTCATACCAAATAAACTATTTCATAATCCCACGAAGTCGAGAGTGGGGCAGTCTTTCTTAGTAACTCCATCAAAAAAACAAAAAAAAAGAATCAAAATCTTTTATTTTGGAAATTGGAGCAAAGTTTTTATAATGGATTCCAAAAGTTGTAGATAAATTAACCTTGTTGTCTTAGTTATTCTATCCGGCCTTGTTGTAGATAAAGTTGTAGATAAAGTCTATCCGGCCTTGTTGCTGACCTAAGCCTCGTTCTAATTGGTATGAATTATAAAAGAAAGTGGGCCACGCGTACGTGTACACCATATTTTAGAAGACTCAGAAGGGTGGCGTAAGAAGGCATTTTAATACAATTCAAATAATATCGAAATGGTAAATAAACAGCAATTAGCACATTAGGTTCACAAAATACACAATATTAAAAATAAACAAAACCAAGTAAAAATCATATTAAAAAGCTCGAATTCTTGAACCCTGAACCAGAGATTCTGGGTTCTATCCCCAGCAGAGTCGCCAGAGCTGTCACACCTCATTTTTTTATCCGGAAGGGGGTATAAGGAAGTTTTTCCAATTAAAGTGGCAATAATCGAAACGGGATTATTTATTCAAATTCAGAGTTGCCACTTAGGATAATTTATGGTGTCCCAAGCCACCGATTTAAAATCCCGAATCGAGAAAGTTTGACTCTGTTATACGGTCCGCGAAACACAAAAATCCGAGTAAGGAATTCAATTTGAAATCAAAGTTATTATGGCAAGTGAAGAAGCAATTGCCCTCAAAGTCAAGGCCAAAAATCAACCACCATGTTTAAACTCACAAGTTTTCTTTGTTTGAAATTGGGACGAAGATTGTGTCCAAATCAAAGCTTGGAAGCTCGAACCTTTCAAGTGTCATGCCCAATTTTGCCAGCACAAAGGCTGTTTGAGAATGTTTTTTTTTTATCTCCTAGGAATCCCCCTAGATTGAGAAGATCATCATCTCCCAAGAACTTGCCCTAGTTGGGAAGAATCTTTAGTTTTCCTTAAAGCTCAGGGGTCTCGCTTGGAGAACAGGGTCATTTCTTAGTTTCTTAAGTTGCTAATCGTTAGTTTGTCTTGAGTTCAGGGATCCCGCCTGGAGAATAGGGTCAGTTTTAAATTTTTGTTTAGTTGGATAATCATTAGTTTTCCTGGAGTTCGGGGGTCCCGCCTGGAGAATAGGACTAGTTTTAATTTTCTTAAGTTGATAGTCTTTAATTTCCTTAATTTCAGGGGTCCCGCTTGGAGAATAGGGTCAGTTTTTAATTTTTGTTTAGTTGGATAATCATTTGTTTTCCTGGAGTTCAGGGGTCTCTCCTGGAGAATAGGGCCAGTTTTAATTTTCTTAAGTTGATAGTCTTTAGTTTCCTTAATTTCAGGGGTCCCGCTTGGAGAATAGGGTTAATTTTTAGTTTAGTCAAGCTCAGTTTATTGTTTTCCTCAAGCTCAATCTCAAATTTAGGGGATGCACTTCCTAGTTTTGGGTCGTTTAAGTTCATTCCTAAGAGACGCACTTCCTATTTTGGTTCATTCAAGTGTCACCCGTAGGAGACTCAATTCCTAGTTTGGGTCATTCAGGTTTTATTTTTAGCAGACGCAGTTGCTAGTCAGAGTTGCTTGGTTTTACTCACAGGAGATGCACATCCTAGTGGAGTCTTTAGTTTACTCTCATCATTGCATCAATAGCACAAGTGGTTTACAGTTTAGCTAACAACTCACAAATCTTCCTATTGCAAACTGGGGCAGAAAATTTTGTTTGTTTTGTTGTTTTGATTGCAGGTGCCCACCTAGAGAACAAGGGAATTTATTCGAGTTTTAAGTCAGTTGCAGGCGCCCACCTGGATAATAAGGGAATTTATTTCAAATTTTAAGTCAGCATCAGGCGCCCACCTGGAGAACAAGGGAATTCATTTCAAGTTTAAGTTGCAGGCGCCACCTAGAGAACAAGGGAATTTATTTCAAATTTTAAGTTAGCATCAGGCGCCCATCTGGAGAACAAGGAAATTTATTGAAAGTTTAAGTTGCAGGCCCCTACCTGGAAACAAGGGAATTTACCTCAAATTTTAAGTCAGCATCAGGCGCCCACCTGGAGAACAAGGGAATTCATTTCAAGTTTATGTTGCAGGCGCCCACCTGGAGAACAAAGGAATTTACTTAAAATTTTAAGTCAGCATCAGACGCCCACCTGGAGAACAAGGAAATTCATTTCAAGTATAAGTTGCAGGCGCCCACATGGAGAACAAGAGAATTTATTTCAAATTTTAAGTCAGCATCAGGCGCCGACCTGGAGAACAAGGGAATTCATTTCAAGTTTAAGTTGCAGGCGTCCACCTGGAGAATAAGGGAATTCATTTCATATTTAAGTTGTAGGCGCCCACCTGGAGAACAAGGGAATTTCAAATTTCAAGTCAGCATCAGGCGCTCACCTGGAGAACAAGGGAATTCATTTCAAGTTTAAGTTGCAGGCACCCACCTGGAGAACAAGGGAATTTATTTCAAAATTTCAAGTCAGCATCAGGCTCCCACCTGGAGAACAAGGGAATTTATTTCAAGTTTAAGTTGTAGGCGCTCACCTGGGGAACAAGGGAATTTATTTCATATTTCAAGTCAGCATCAGGCGCCCACCTGGAGAACAAGGGAATTCATTTTAAGTTTAAGTTGCAGGCGCCCACCTGGAGAACAAGGGAATTTATTTCAAGTTTCAAGTCAGCATCAGGCGCCCACCTGGAGAACAAGGGAATTCAATTCAAGTTCAAGCATCAGGTGCCCACTTGGAGAAAAAGGGAATTCATTTCAAGCTCAAGCATCAGGCGCCCACCTGGAGAACAAGGGAATTTATTTCAAATTTCATGTCAGCATCAGGTTCCCACCCGGAGAACAAGGGAAATCATTTCAAGTTTAAGTTACAGGAGCCCACTTGGAGAACAAGGGAATTTATTTCAAATTTCAAGTCAGTATCAGGCGCCCACCTAGAAAACAAGGAAATTCATTTCAAGTTTAAGTTGTAGGCGCCCACTTGGAGACCAAGGGAATTCATTTCAAGTTTAAGTGGCAGGCGCCCACCTGGAGAACAAGGGAATTTATTTCAAATTTCAAGTCAGCATCAGGCGCACACCTAGAGAACAAGGGAATTTATTTCAAATTTTAAGCCAGTTGCAGGCGTCCACCTGGAGAACAAGGGAAGTCATTTCAAGTTTCTAATCAGTAGCAAGCACCCACCTGGATAATGGGAGAAGTCATTTCAGAATTGATTTCAAGTTTCAAATCGGAGGTAACGCGAGTTGCTTGAAGAATAAGGTTTTTACCTCGAGGCACGGGGGTTTGAGATGGCCAAAGAAGAAGTCTCAATCCAAGGAAAAAGAAAGAAAAGAAAAAAAGAGGGAAGTGAATCCAAATGCAGAAGCAGATGAAAGATGTAAGCTGCTCAAGACATGGCTGAAGTCACGAGCACTGCATGTCCGGTCTTGATCCGATGAAGCCGTGGAAGAATGAACTAACACCTGCAGCTAACAAGCATCAAGATTCAGATCAGAGTCCGCATGAAGAACCAACCAAGAGTCAAGATCAAGTTTCAGAAGACTCTTAGGTAAGAATCTTGTAACTCGTAGCCGGTAGGCTTAGTTAGTCTTTTTAATCTTGATTTTTGATGTAATAACAGGACCGCGGACCGGAGCCTCGACGGCACTTCAATCGGCTCTCCATCTCGGTATACTCCATCACTGTTCCTACTTCTGAACTACACGTGGCCTGATTCTATATGTAGGCAGCTCAGATATCAGGGCTCAGTCACATTCTCCTTTCTTTTAGCTTTTGGTCTCTCTTAATAAGGGTCCGGTCAAAAAACTTGTCTCGTCATTCTTTGTCTGAAAATACTTCGTGTTTCCAGTCAAAGAGGGGCAGCTGTAGATATCTAATATTTGACCCTCCCCAAGATTTTACACATTTTTAGCGTAAATAGTTAGTTTAGTTCTAATATCGCTATTCTAAATAGTTTTGACTCTTTGACTCTATTTTATCACAAAATTAAAAATTACAAATTTTTTTTTTTATTTAGCTAATTAGTATTTTATCTAGTTACTTTTAATTTATCTACCTTACATAAAACTTGAAAATACAAAAATTAGTTTCACTTTTAGTATTTAGTTTTATATTAGTTTATATTAATTAATAGTGATTTCTACAGTTTATGGATACATTGTATTATTGATCTTCTTAGCATAAATTCAAATCCAAAAGCCATGGTCCAACCCAATTTCCCAGATCCAGGCCCATTTACTCATTCCCTTCTTATACCCTAATTAAAACAACCTAAAAAACCTAGGCCTAGCTAAGAGCTCTCATCCGTTTTCTGATCTAAAAAAACCTCCACACACCCTCGAAGCCTTCTTCTTCTCCACCAATTTCACCAACGCCCATTTTTGATTTCTAGTCAAAATTATCATTTTCATCGCCAACTACATTTTCAGGCACTAAGAAATCTGCTTGGGCAACGAAGGGGAGTGAAGAACCTCATTGGTCCCGATTCAATCTTCCGATTTGACCAATCACCCGATCTTCTCCATTCATAGACCATCTTTAACCCACCAGCTTTAACTCTCATTTTTTAATCTTAAAAAAGCTTTTGCTATTTTCTTTTAAACAAAAACCACCATTTCGTTTTTCCCATGACACCCATTAAATCCCACCTTCAATATTTTTTTGGATAAGCATGCGTAGAGAATAAGGGCATTAGATAAGAAGGCATCCCATCTACGACACTATTTATCAATGTTGGTGTGGAAATAGAAGGCTTTCGCAATTTATGGTGCCATGATGCAGTTGAAAAATGAGTGAAACGGGCGAGTGAGGTTCGATGCTCAGTGTCGGTCGTCGATTCGAGTTCGCGTTCGCGGCCCGTCATTTTTTTCAGTTCAAAGAGTGAAACAATCAAATTTTAGCTATACTGAGGTCCAATTCTCTATCTTTTTACCTTAATATTTTTATCTATTGGAATGGAAATGGCATGAATTTCTTATGAACTGTGTGTTATTTGTGTTGAATTGCTTGTGATTAGAATAAATTATCCCAAGTGGCGACTCTGAATTTGAATAAATAATTCCGTTTCGATTATTGTCACTTTAATTGGAAAAAATCCCTCATACCCCTTACGGATAGAAAAAGGAGGTGTGACACCCCGAGCTCGAGCTGTCACGCCTCCTTTTTCTACCCGGAAGAGGGTATAGAGGAGTTTTTCCAATTAAAGTGATAATAATCGAAACAGTATTATTTATTCAAATTCAGAGTCGCCGCTTGGGATAATTTATGGTGTCCCAAGTCACCAGTTTAAAATTCCGAATCGAGGAAGTTTGATTCTGTTATACAGTGCGTGAAACACAGAAATCCGAGTAAGGAATTCTGTTAACTCGGGAGAAGGTATTAGGCATTCCCGGGTTCCGTGGTTTTAGCACGGTCGCTTTAATCATACTTGACTTAATTAAATTGTCTAAATACTTATTCTTAAACCTATGTGCATCCACCTCTTAGACGCTTTTAATTGCTTGATTTATTCGTAATTACGGAGTTATTTTAAAACGAGTCACGCGTACTGTACTCATTTTATTTGGCGAGTCAAAAATCATGTCACGCGTACGTGTCCATAATTAATGATGCTTTATTATTATTAAGATCATTTGGCCAAAGTCACGCGAACGTGTACCTTGGTTCATTTTTAGAATCATAACTATGTCGCGTGAACGTGTACACAATCACGATAATTCATGTAACGACTCGACCGGTCCTTTTGAGCTCTAGCACATCGTTCGGCGGTTTGAAGCCCCGAGTAGCTTCATTTCAGGTATTATGACTTGTACGCATGGTCGGAACTAAATTCCGGAAAGTTCGGAATTGATTTGGAAAGAGAATTCTCATTTCGGAAGCTTTAAGTTGAAAGAATTGGCTAAGATCGGATTTTTGAGTAAATGACCTCGGAATCAGGATTCAAAAGTTCCAGCAGGTTCGTATGATGATTTCAGACTTGGTGTATGTCCAGATCGGGCTTTGGAAGATTCGGAAACATTTCAGCACCTATTGTGGAAGTTAGCATTTTTGGAAGAATTTCATAAGTTTGGGTTGAAGTGCATTTCAGTGTTATCAATGTCCATTTGGGATTTCGAGTCTGGAATAGCTCCGTATGGTGATTCTGGTGTTGGGAGCGCGATCGAGAGTGAATTCGGAGGTCCGTGGGTCATTTTGGAGTCATTTGGCTAAATATAGAAATTTCAAGGTTTTTTGAGGAGTTTGACCGGAAGTGGACTTTTTGATATCGGGGTCGGATTTTGATTTCGGAAGTTGGAGTAGGTCCGTAATGTCGAATATGACTTGTATGCAAAATTTGAGGTCAATCGGACGTGATTTGATAGGTTTCGGCATCGAATATAGAGGCTTGAAATTCTAAAGTTCATTAAGCTTGGATTGGAGTGCGATTCATGGTTTTAGCGTTGTTTGGCGTGATTTGAGGCTTCGAGCAGGTCCGTGTTATGTTAGGGGACTGAGTTCTGTGATTGGACTCGGTCCCGGGGGCCTCGGGTGTGTTTCGGGGTGTTTTCAGAGCATTTCGGGCTGTGTTGGAATTGCTGATGCTGGTGTCTGGTGTTGTTCTTCGCGTCCGCGAGGGTCCTCTAGCGTTCGCGAAGAAGGATTTGGCTTCTGGGATTTTGTTCTTCGCGTTCGCGAAGTGTGTCCCGCGTTCGCGAAGAAGAAGAATTTCTGTTGCGCAGGTCTTACTTTGGAGGCTCATATCTCAAAATCTACAAGGAATTTTAAGATGATCCAAAAACAAAAGTTGTAGCCCTTTGTGTCTAATTTTCAGAAAGGTAAACCATTTAGCATTTGGATTTGTGTACGAAAAGTTATGGCTGGTACACTATAGGCTATCCGGGAAGATGAATAAGAAATTTGTGTTGCACAGGTTGGCAGCTTATATCTCAAAATCTATAAGGAATTGGGAAATTTACAAAACATGAGTTGTAGATCTTGGTGTCTAGTTTTCAAAACATTAAACCATTTGTCATTTAGAGTTTTGCACAAAAAGTTATGGCCATTTTCTTCTTCGCGAATGCGACGGGGGTCTCGCGAACGCGAAGAGGAGTCGTCTGGGCTGTGTATAGTAAAAAAATGGGTTTGACTCATTTCATCTCATTTCCTCCATGGGAGCCGACCTAGGAGCGATTTTGGAGCTCCATTTTCATCATCCATGTCAAGGTAAGCGATTCCCACCTATTTCAAGTTAATTATTTGGATTATGTCTAGATTTTAACATGGAAAATCATGGGAAATTAGTGAAAATTGGGGTTTTGAAGAAAAACCTAGAAATTTAATATTCTTGGAATTTGACCACGATTTGGGCATGAAATTGGGAGTAAATCATATCTTTAATTTCGTGAGGTTATGGGTAGACTTTATCTTTGAAAATTTTCGGAATCCGGGCACGTGGGCCCGAGGTTAATTTTGTCAACTTTTCGATCGGGGTTAGGAATTATTATAAATTGGATAATAATGAGTAATTGATCATATATTAATGAGTTTACATAATTATTGGCTAGTTTTGGAGCAATGTGCATCGATTTGAGTTTTCCGAAGGGCATGGAATAACAGTTGTGGAACTTCGGAGCGAGGTGAGTCTCCTTTCTAACCTTGTAAGAGGGAATTATCCTCATAGGTGAGTCAATTGGTTATGTGCTCCTATTTGTGGGGGTTACGTACGCACTAGGTGACGAGAGTCCGTGCGTAACTACTATCATACTTGTGTCCAGGTAGTCTAGGACCCAAAATCATGTTTTACTTGTGATAATTGTAACCTTATTGATAGTTTAAATTGCTTAAATCATACCGAAGTGGCAAATGATTTTCTAAAAGAGTAAAACTTCATTTTCATGGCTTGTAAAAAGAGAAATTTACACCTCCTCGAATAATTGTCTCCTCGATGAATATCTTGAATGACTGTTTGAGTATGTGTTTCTATGTGTACCTGCGTCGCATGTATGATTCGCGAGCAGGGTGATTGTTTATTTATGTTTGACCGCGCCGCATGTATGATTCGCGAGCGGGGTAATAGATGCATCTATGGTTCGCGCCATTCGACCCTCTGGCAGTGCACAGTTTAAATATTGTTGGATCGAGCCGTACGCCCTCGGCATGATTTGCGCATGCTTGTATTGCTTGCCTTGAAATTTATTGAAGTGATATTGTTTCTTTCTGGTTTGAGAATAAATGTATAAATGATGAAAAGGGATTTGGAAATTTCCTATAAAAGAAAGAATTGATTACTTGCTTCACTCTATTGAATTACAATCATGCTTATATAAATCCTCAATTTGTTACATTATCGATTTATCATTATTGGACCACTAGTAAGTGTTGAAGTCGACCTCTCGTCTATACTTCTTCGAGATTAGGCAGGATACTTACTGAGTACATGTTGTTTTCGTACTCATGCTACACTTGCTGTGCATTTTGTTGCACAGGTACGCGTATTTCTAGCGGCCTATTGGGCGTAGCAGCATGGATGATACGGAGACTAGGTGAGCTGCATTTCTCGAGGTGACCCGCAGCCAGTATAGTCTCTTCCAGCGTATTGTATTTACTTCTGTCCAATTTGTATTCTAGACAGTGATGGTACTTTATTTGATCCTCTTAGTAATTGCTCATGCACTTGTGATACCGGGTTCTTGGATGTCCATGGGATTATTCAGTATTTGAAATTGTTAAAGATATTTTTATTTATTCAGTGGAACTTATTCTTTATTGTTTAAAAATATAAAAGAAGTAAATTAAGAGTTATGTAAAACAAGAAGTTACTAATTAATTAGTATTGGCTTGCCTGACAATGGTGTTCGGCGCCATCACGACCCTTAGTGGATTTTGGGTCGTGACAATTCAATTAGTTTATATTGAGACAAGAACGTGAACTTAACCCCAAATCTACTTTACTTCATCTAATATCCCAGCCCAATTTTCAAATGAATCACATAAGGAAATTCATTCAACTGAAGAAAGGAATAACTATAATTCAAATAGGTACTAATATCGATGGTCTAATCACAAGCAATTCAACAAAAATAACACACAGTTCATAAGAAATTCATGCCATTTCCATTCCAATAGATAAAAATATTAAGGTAAAAAGATAGAGAATTGGACCTCAGTATAGCTAAAATTTGATTGTTTCACTGCATTGAATTGAAAAAAATGACGGACCGCAGATGCGAACTCGAATCGGCGACTGTCACTGAACATCGAACCTCACTCGCCCGTTTCACTCATTTTTCAACTGCATCATGGCACCATAAATTGCAAAAGCCTTCTGCTTCCTCACCAACATTGATAAATAGTGTCGTAGATGGGATGCTTTCTTATCTAATGCCCTTATTCTCTACGCATGCTTATCCAAAAAAATATTGAAGGTGGGGTTTAATGGGTGTCATGGGAAGAACGGCAATGGTGGTTTTTGTTGAAAAAATAGCAAAAGCTTTTTTAAGATTAAAAAATGAGAGTTGAAGCTGGTGGGTTAAAGATGGTCTATGAATGGAGAAGATCGGGTGATTGGTCAAATCGGAAGATTGGATCGGGACCAATGAGGTTCTTTACTCCCCTTTGTTGCCCAAGCAGATTTCTTAGTGCCTGAAAATGTAGTTGGCGATGAAAATGATAATTTTGACTAGAAATCAAAAATGGGCGTTGGTGAAATTGGTGGAGAAGAAGAAGGCTTCGAGGGTGTGTGTGGGTTTTTTTAGATCAGAAAACGGCTGAGAGCTCTTAGGTAGGCCTAGGTTTTTTTAGGTTGTTTTAATTAGGGTATAAGAGGGGAATGGGTAAATGGGCCTGGATTTAGGAAATTGGGTTGAACCATGGTTTTTGGGATTGAATTTATGCTAAGAAGACCAATAATACAATGTATTTATAAAGTGTAAAAATCACTATTAATTTATATAAACTAATATAAAACTAAATACTAAAAGTGAAACTAAGTTTTGTACTTTCAAGTTTTATGTAAGGTAGATAAATTAAAATAACTAGATAAAATACTAATTAGCTAAATAAAAGAAAATATTTTTGTAATTTTCAATTTTTTGATAAAATAGAGTAAAACAGTTGAAACTATTTAGAATAGCGATATTAGACCTAAACTAACTATTTACGCTAAAAATGTGTAAAATCGTGGGCAGGGTCAAAATTACACGTCTACATGTATTATACCCATGGAATCGTGCGTAACACTTGGCCAGAAGCCAGTGTATCTGAGGGATATTCCTTGATTTGGATCCTGAATACTTCCTTGACGGAAACCACTATAATTGTATACATATGCTGCTGTTACAGAGGGAACTTGCTAGCTGAAAACTTGAGTAAAATTATGAAGAAGGGGGACAGTACCATGTGTTTTATACAGGTTTATTTCATATATATTTGCCCTGGTTCATTCTTATTCACTTATTTACTGTAATGATAATATTGAACCGTTAGTATATGCCGAATTCGACCTCTCGTCACTACTTCTTCGAAATTAGACGGGAAACTTACTAAGTACACATTGTTATTTTTTTGTACTCATACTACACTTGCTGTGCATTTTTTGCATAGGCACATGTATAACTAGTGGCCTAGTCAGGCGCACCAACAGGTTTGATACGGAGACTTAGGCGAGCTACACCTCTCAAGACGACCCGCAGCCGGCAGAGTATCCTTCAGAGTACTGTATTGCATTTCCCTTTCTGTCCACTTGTATACTGGACAATTATTGTATTACATCTTATTTTTCCTAGAAATTGCTCATGCACTTGTGACACCGGGTTCTGATGTAATTATGGGATTATTCAGTAGTTATATTTTGTAAAGACATCATTATTTATTTAGTGAAGTTTATTATTTATTATTTAAATGTTTAAAGAAGATGATTTCAAAAATATTAAAATGAGAAATTGCTAGTTATTTGGTGTTGGCTTGCCTGACAGTAGTGTCCGGTGCCATCACGACCCTTAATGGATTTTGGGTCGTGACAACATGGTACCAGAGCACTAGGTTCATGTAGGTCTCAGCAGTCATGAGCAAGTCTAGTAGAGTCTTGCGGATCGGTATGGAGATGTCTGTACTTATCTTCGATAGGCTACAGGACTGTTAGGAGCACTTCCCTTCTTGATTCCTCATCGTGCGGTTTGATTCCTTTGAGGCTCATGCCTTCATTTTCCTTCAATTCAATCTTATGCAACGCGAAGCGCTGGTTATGAATCCGGAAGTGAGTAATTGTAATGGTACTACAAATGTGGTGCGTGATGTTCCTGTCTGCATGGTTGCCTGGGCTATTATCGTCGCCTTATGGAAGGATATTCTGTCGTTTCAGCTCAGTAGCTGTACTTCTGAGAGCTTTGAGGCTATGCACAGGTTGCTATGATGCTTATGAGCTGTTATCGCACAAAGATTTATGTGATGGTAGGATGCTTGCCTATGTGTCGGGGCAGCGAATGACTTGAAATGAGGTTTACTCAGAGCACGATTCAGAGATTCAGTGTTTTATTTCCGGCGGAGGAAAGACAATCGGGCTATGTATGTTCAGAGTTTGGGTTGACGGAGTAACGGTCTATTGGTACGGGTTCCATAGAGAGGGATTATGATTTAAGGCAACAGCTGAGCAGCGAAGGATGGGGATGGACATGTGGGAAGTGTCTTTTGGTGATTAAACTTCTAGAAGGCCAAGTGCGGGAAGCAGGAATCGTGTAGTTGCTTAAGAGAGTGAGTTTGACCAAAGTGAGAGAGTGGAAGAGTAGCGTATGGGTCTTGTGGTAGGATGACTACACACCCAAAGAAAAGGGTCTAAAGTGATTTGAGATTCAGGGTGGACAATGACTGGGTCTACAGACTTAGTTTGAAATATCGGCTATTATACGGCGGGAGATTTGATACAACAGAAAAGAGTTTCTTAATATGAAGAAGGATACAACATGACTATGTATTGGAAGGTACTGTCTCACATTTAGTTGTTGTCCATGAGGAGTGAATGGGCTTGTACAGCTAGCGAACGAGCATGGGCTCAGGCTGGGTTACGGATTCCATAAGTAATTCTGCAGTGCAGCGTCATTGGGAGATGTCGTCATGTAATTTCCACAAGTGGGTTATCTCCTGTGAGTAGGTTGGCGGTCGTGTGGTGTTGACGAAGCTTAGGCGAAAAATTCTACCGGCGATACGGTAAGAGGTCAGATATGAGAATATTTCTAGAGATTCAGAGTGTTCACGAAAGGTCAAATAGAAGGATTTAGAGGAATTTGGCGAGTTGGTGGTGCAAGATCATGTCAATGATGAAGAAATAATCTTGAGGGGTTCCAGATTTGTGTAATGGTGACTTCAAGCTAAGTGGGAGAGTCCCACCGCCTACAATTGGGTTGCATGGTCATCTTCTTGTGAGGTTTCGATTTTGATGTATTGGTATGTTATTTCAGTTAAAGGAAAAGAACATAAGTGGTAAGTTGAGAAAAGGAGATAAAGGTGTGCTATAGTTGGCCTTATTGACTCACATTCAGGCTTTGGGGAGATTCAGGATTTATGCTTCGTACAGAGGTGGTTTAGAAGGGAAGTGATTCAGTCGGGTGTTTCATTGAGATGGGTGTTCATGTGCCAGCGGAGCCTTGGAGATGATTATATGCTGGACCAAGCCAGAGTGGTGACTCTCATCAATGGTCCTAGTGAATTCAAAGGTTAAAATGCGGTGCCTAAAGATTTCAAGCCCGCAGTATGGTTAAGAATCGAGCTTTTGTAGCAAATTATGATAAGAGGCTCGGAATGATCTATGATGTTTGTCGCGCCCCCTTTTTTTCCTCCTCGCGGCGGGAGAATCGGGTTTATGACATTTTGGGTATGGGGCAACTCGTTCCTTTTGGGAACTGGGTTTTGCATTTTTGAAGAGTCGCCACCTAATGATTTATGGTGCATTACGGCACCTTACAAGGTTAAACTACAACTACGCTTTTGTTAACTAGAGATAGGGTAAGGGCTTGAAATTATCCTAAGGGGAAGGTGTTAGGCACCCCTCAGGATCCACTAATGTGGTTCCCGGCCAGATAGTTTTTGTGAATTTGTGCAATTAACAAGTAAACAAATAAGGCTCAAGTAAGAGGGGATTTTAATACACAAATGCTTGGAAATAAACAAAGTATGAAAGAGTAGTTATTAAAAGGGTAATTTTGAGAAGAAGTCAAAATATCTTAAAGACAAAGAAAGAAAAGGAAAGGGGTCCTAGGGTTATTCATAATATGGATCACATCAATGCAATACCCGATAATCACTCCTCAAAAGAGAGGCTACACGTGGTATTAGTGCACCGGTCATCATATCCATATCTACCCTTCCCACCCGTTAAGGTATTAAAGCGCGGATTAGTCTCGATCACTATTGCATGCTATTACCCGTCCCATTCCTATCAGTCCCGGAGGCACTTAGGACTACTAATCCTAAAAGGGAGGGATATTAGGCTGACTTGAAGTTTCAAGGTAAGAATCTAAGGCGACATACAAAACATATAAAAGACTGCGCATTCAAGGGGGATGCACATAAACACATAAGGCTCACGTATACCTCCTCAAACAAAATAATCCAACAGCATGACTTAAACAAACAAGTAAGGTCTGATTCAAAAAATACTTAAGGGAGGAGATCATTGTTGTTACAACAGGCTTGGTCTATTAATTGACTCAGTTAGGAAGCACGAATCAGGCCTGCCTGCTGGTTGTAGCATTTAAACAAAACGAGTTCAATTTTATTTAAATTATTGCCTAAGGCTTGCCTAAGTGTTTAAGGGAACTCTTAGGGACATGCATCTATTACTGATTCTGAATGTGGTCAAGCTCAAAACGAATGGTTTGAAATCCTATAGGCATGCTTGCTAAATCGTGTTAACAAGGAGAGATTAAGCTACTTAAGCACCGGTTCAGAATAGACTGATTTTAAAAACTAGACTAGTTTCAATTTCCTCAGGCGATGGTATCTACTATTGGTGATTTTAAACCTTATGGACATGATATCTAACATTGAGTGTGAATAGAAACGAACCAGATTTTTGTTTACTTGCTTTGTGAATCCCTATAGGCATGATTTCTACGAAGGGGTACTGATTTAATGATATCTGATTTTAACCATTTAGATCCTAATAACATGGTATCTAAAATGCAGAAGTAAACATAACAACAAGTCATATAGACATGATTTCTATTGTGCATAATTAAACATGTAGAATCTCAAATCCTATAAGCATGATTTCCAAATTGCAGAATTACACATGCAAAATTGCAAGTCCTATAGACATGATATCTAAATGCAATTTGGATATGCAGAATTAAAAGTAGTCCTACAGGCATATTCTTCTACCCTTGACATGCATAATTACCCATCCTTTTTCACTAGCCATCCCCGTTGTTTATTACAAATTATTACAAATCGGAAATACTGAATTAAATCAAAACAATACATAAAAGACATAACCAGAGGAAGCCTGATTCTTGGTTCCTCCCTGAGCTATGGAGTAAACTTCCTTAAGATGCCATTGCTTCAAAGCCTTTCTTAGACATGAGTGTGTCAAAGTTCCCTAAGGGTCTCAAAAGGACCCCGGGCAGTGCTCACACCCAAGTTACATAAATCAGATAGAGATGAGTGCAGTGTGGAAATGCCAGCCCTTATGTGTCCAAGTTCAGAGGGAGCTCATGGGTCCCAAGGCAAGGCTCACATAAGGGGGGCAGACCTTAAGTTCTAAGAAGATAATAAAAGTGCTGGAATAGAGTTTAAAAACTGAGAGGGAAAAGGAAAGGGGTAAAGGGGGATGGGGGAACAGTAATTAGCAAAATACAGAGTTGATAACTTCACACAAAGGGGGGTCGAGGGTTGAGGATTCATTCCAAAGAGCCTATATACTTAGGGAAGGGTTAGCTTTGGGGCATGCACAGTAATAGGAGATGCTGGCATGCCCATAAGCCAACCAGAACACACAACAACTAAACAACATGGAGGTTATGATCCCAAAGGGATCAAATTTGGGTCATGAACAACAATGTTCAATGCTGTCATGCCCCAAACCAACCACAGATACCAAACACATTAGGGATGGGGATTCAAAGTCCACAAGCTATGATAAGTAAATAATAAAACCATAAATTCAGAACAGAAAAGGTAGAATACAACATGTTTAATGATGGAACTTATTTAGATACAAACAGGAGGCAAACGGGAATGAAAGAAACAGTAAGAAAACATGTTGTTGTTGATGCTGACAATTAATTAGAACATAGCAGTCAAAGAAGCAAAGTGCAGTAAAGAAAAGTAAGCAGGACTTCAAAGTATAGCCTTGGCTTTCAGCCGGCTAAACAGGCAGCAGCACAAGTAGCAATAAGCAAGAGAGAGTTTTGAGTGTAAGTGTGTGTTCAGAACTAAAAGTGTTCGTGTGTTTAAAGAAAAGAGGGTAGGGTATTTATAGTTTTGAAAACAAGTGAAGAATAAGGTAATAAGTAAAGCTTTGGCACAAACATGGAAATAATCACAATCAGAATCAATTAACACAAGTGATTCCCTTTAATTAAGGAATCACTGCTTAACGAATACTAATAGGTTCATAATAAGGAAAGAAATCAATTTGTAGGCAAACTGGCCGTTGCCATAAAAGAAGCAGTAAAACAATTGAGTAAGTAATCAAGTCTAAGTAAAGGAATATACTAATTTTGGGAAGGGATTAAGTAAGGCAAGACAAGGAAAAGAATCAATTAGACGAGTGAAATAAAATTTCACAAAAGAAAGGTTTGAAATCAGTCCAAGATGGAAGATCAGTCAAGAAGGAAATTCAGCATATAAATAGAGTGCACAAACATTAGACATGCGAGGTCAAACTATGGCAAAGAGAAGCAGCATGCAATAACAACACAAAGTTAGCAAACCTTCGAAACATGATAGTCACACAGGTCCACTTCATTGACTTAGTAATAGAGAAAAGAGAGAGTATTAGAAGCATGCAAAGGGTCAAGTGAAAAGCCCTTCTGAAAAAGTATAGTCGAGTAGCAAGAAACCAGAATCACATAAAGAAATAGATGCTGAAACAAAAGAATTTCACATCAAGTCGAGCAACTTCAAACAGATGAACTGCACAAGCATTTTTAGAAACTCGAATAGAGCCCAAAGAAATTAGGGTTTTGAAACCAATCGAGCCTAGAGATAATAAACAAGTAAATCAAACAAATAAATACAAATGGACTAAGAAAACTCAGAAGACATTAGGGTTTTAATCATGCAAACTCAGAGAGAGGAACAATACGAGTAAACATAGCAGAACAGGTCAGAATAAGAGAAAGTTTCGAAATAACTTAACAAAAAAAACTCTAAAAAGATAAATGGTTTTGGAAGCAAAGTCTTAAAAGAAACTTCGAGAAAACATTTAGAAATTCAAAGCAAACATAGACCTGAAGCAGATCTAAAAGAAATCGAGAGAACCTTAGAGCTTAGGGTTTCAGAGGGACCCCCAAGCGATGAGAAAGGGCATGAAAGCTATTGATCTAAACAGAAGAGTCAAAGGTCTGACTCGAATGGCCATAGCTGGCTGGAGAAACGCCACAGATGACCGGAGAACAGCCATGAACTAATATCGAACAAAGGCTGGACCAGAGTCCTTCGTGGTCTGGCCTTGAAATAATGAGAACAAACACAAAGGAGCCATGGAAGGACGGTCATAAGTCTCCGATGACCTTGGAAGGCCATAGGTTAGGGCGGATTAGGGTGGATTAGGGTGGCGGCGGCTAGGGTTTGATTGAGTCTCAGAGAGAATTGAGAGAGAAGGGGATTCAAGGGCGGCTGTAGGTAAGAAATGATTAGGTTAGGGGTTAGTTCGGGTTAAAAAAGGAAGGGAGTAATGGGAGCCGTTGATCTAAACGATCAACGGCTGGGATTAGGTGGGAGTCCGGGTGGGTCATTTAAATGGGTTATGGGTCGGTTTGAATGGGAATTGGGTTGGGTTTTGATAGGATTTGGGCCGGGATAATTGGGTTTAGATTAGGGTCCAATTTAGGCTACAATCAAAATAAAATAGGGCTAACATTTAAATAGCCAATTTTTCCTATTTGATTTATAAAAAATAATAAAATAACTTCCGTAAATAAATTAAAGGTACTAAAATGATTTATAATACATAATTAATTATTTAAAAATGCTAGACCTAATTTTGTGAACATAAATGCAATTAAATCTTAAAAGAGGCTAATATTGTAATTATATGCAATTTAGCTTAAAAAATACTTAATAAATTTGTAAAAATGTGTAAAAATTCCCTTGGCTATATTTTACCATAAATATGAGAATACAATAGATGAATTACCAAAATGATAATCTTGGAAGTAATTATTGAGATTTTATAGATAACAAAAGGGGAAAATAAATCAATTAAAATCATTGCAAATTATGAAAAAAATCATAAAACACTTGAATATACTTATACATGCATATATATGCTATTTTAAAAGTATTTTTCATATTGAAAAAATATATAGAGAAAAATTGGGTGTCAACAGCTGCCCCTTTTTACCCGGGAGTGATGAAAGAATTTTCGGGTAAAGATATGATGGCCAATTTTGACCGAGCGAAACGGTTTAGGAGAGGTTCAGGCCGCACCCTGGCTTCTGATCTGCCTACATATCTCTGGTTTTACAGGAATCAGGCCGTATGTAGTTCAGGATCCGTCGGCGGAGTATGCCGACGGGTATTTTCCAAGAACGGATGCAATATTTCGGGCTGGTCAAGTGAGTGGCTTACTGGAATGGTTAGGTTTGATGTGGCTGCGGGCTCCTGCCGGGACGATCGTTGCATGCCGGTTTTACCTTCAAATAGAAACAATACAAGCGTATATCATGTATAAAATTAGACGTGATGCAAGTTCCCGTTGGACCATAAATGCTTCCGTCGGATGGTTAGGATGACGTCCTTAGGCCATGACGTCCTGGGCCATGAAGCGTGTAATAAAGGATTCACAGGCATGAAATGATGCTCTCGGGCTATGAAGATGGTGCCTCCGAACCATGATGCCTTTGAATAATGATATGCAAAAGAATGAAAGGGATCCTCAGGCCATGACATCGTGTTCTCGGGCTATGAAGATGGTGCCTCCGAACGATGACGCCTTTGGATAAGTTGGCGGTATCTCAGCCCATGAAGGACGCAGTAGCATGTGGCGATCTTTCAGCCGTGCAGATGCAATATATGGCAATCTTTCAGCCCATGCAGATGTAGATGTGGCGATCTTTCAGCCGTGCAGATGCAATATGAGGCGATCTTTCAGCCCATGCAGATGTAGTATGAGGCAATCTTTTAGCCATGCAATGTGGAGATCTTTCAGCCATGCAGATGCAGTATGAGGCGATCTTTCAGCCCATGCAGATGTAGTATGGGGCGATCTTTCAGCCCATGAAATGCAGTATGAGGCGATCTTTCAGCCCATGAGATGCAGATGTGGGGCTCTTTCAATCGTGCAGATGCAATATGAGGCAATCTTTGAGCCCATGCAGATGTAGTACGGGGCGATCTTTCACCCGTGCAGATGCAATATGAGGCGATCTTTCAGCCCATGCAGATGTAGTATGGGGCGATCTTTCAGCCCATGAAATGCAGTATGAGGCGATCTTTCAGCCCATGTGATGCAGATGTGGCGCTCTTTCAGCCGTGCAGATGCAATATGAGGCGATCTTTCAGCCCATGCAGATGTAGTATGAGGCGATCTTTCAGCCCATGAAATGCAGATGTGGCGATCTTTCAGCCGTGCAGATGCAATATGAGGCGATCTTTCAGCCCATGCAGATGTAGTACGGGGCGATCTTTCAGCCCGTGAAATGCAGATGGAGGCAGCGTTTAGTCTCGGAAGGCAGAATGGTAGCCTTATGCAAGTTGGAAGGCAGAATTGTAGCCTTGTGCAATGCAAATGCAGATAGAGGTAGAGCTTAACCTTGGAAGGCAGAATGGTAGCCTTATGCAAGTTGGAAGGCAGAATAGAGCCTTATGCAATGCAAATGCAGATAGAGGTAGAGCTTAACCTCGGAAGGCAGAATGGTAGCCTTATCCAAGTTGGAAGGCAGAATAGTAGCCTTATGCAATGCAAATGCAGATAGAGGTAGAGCTTAACCTCGGAAAGCAGAATGGTAGCCTTATGCAAGAAATAAAAGGGCAAATGGTAACAGGGCTTTTCTTAGCTGATAGTAGATTGCGACATCGTGACTGCTGGGGACACTGTGACACACGGAATGTCACTGGTGTGTGTGGATAGCAAATGTGAGTAAACGCAACGGTTCTGAGAGTTGTATTAACGTTTGTCTCGTGAGTGTATAGCATGTTTGATGATTTCGCAATCCAAACGCCTGCATCTAAAGAAAAATTGTGAGTTTTGTAGAAGGGGAGGTTAGTTCGTATCCCCGCTGGCTCTGCTTGACCTGCTTGGCTTTGATCTGGTGATACTGTATGTATCATTGGGGTAGCGTTGCTGAACAAAGCAGTTTCAATAATAAACATGCATGATTTTGTAAAAGCATAGATGTATGATTAAAGTATTTTTAGATGAACCGACGACTGTGACGCGGTTCGAGACATTGCAACCTCTCTTGCTACGAAATTATGAGGGTCCTCCTCAAAATTATGCCCCAATTTAATAAGTTGGACGCTTCTGACTGCTGCTTGTGCTGATTGGCTGAAATTACTTCGAAATTTTGAGGGTCCTCCTCAAAATTCTGCCCCAATTTCCAATTTTGGGGGGAAATAAAAATTTTATTAAATTGTGACCGAACCCATAAGGCTGCCTACGTATCCCCTCTTAAACGGGAATTAGGTCAGACGTAGTTCAATTTACATCATGTAGGGAAAACATAAAGATTACACATAGTAGCGCTTGACTGCATCTAAATTAATCGGCTTTGGCCAAACTTCTCCGTCCATTTCTGCTAGTATGAGGCTCCTCCTGTCAGAACCCGATGAACCATATACGGACCTTGCCAGTTGGGAGAGAACTTCTCTTTGGCTTCATCTTGGTGCGGAAAAATTTTCTTTAATACCAACTGCCCCGGTGTGAATTGTCTCGGACTGACTCTCTTGTTGAAAGCTCTGGACATTTTGTTCTGATAAAGTTGACCATGACACACTGCATTCATTCTTTTCCTATCTATAAGAGCTAGCTGCTCGTAATGACTCTTTCCCATTCTGCATCGTCGAGCTCAGCTTCCTGTATGATCCTTAAGGAAGGGATTTCCACTTCGACGGGAATGACGGCTTCTGTACCATAAACCAGCATATAGGTGGTTGCCCCGATCGAAGTGCGAACTTTGGTACGATACACCAATAGAGAAAACGATAACTTCTCGTGCCACTGTTTGTGCTTTTCTATCATTTTCCTCAATATCTTCTTGATATTCATGTTGGCGGCTTCCACAACTCCATTCATTTGAGGCCTGTAGGCTGTGGAATTCTTGTGGCTAATTCTGAAGGTTTCACACATGCTTTTCATTAGGTTACTGTTGAGATTGGAGCCCTTATCAGTGATGATCGACTCTGGGATACCGAATCGACAAACAATACGGTCGCGGACGAAGTCTGCCACGACTTTCTTAGTCACTGCCCTGTAGGATGCTGCTTCGACCCACTTGGTGAAATAATCGATGGCTACCAGGATAAACCTGTGTCCGTTTGAAGCAGTGGGCTCAATTGGACCAATGACATCCATTCCCCAGGCGGCGAATGGCCAGGGCGAGCTTGTTGCATTGAGCTCATTTGGCGGCACCTTTATCATGTCGGCATGAATCTGACAGCGATGGCATTTTCGGACGTACTAGATGCAATCTGCCTCCATAGTCATCAAAAAGTAACCAGCCTGGAGTATCTTCTTTGCTAAAACAAAACCATTCATATGTGGACCGTAGGTCCCAGCATGAATTTCCTCTAGCAGCTTGGATGCTTCCTTTGCGTCGACACACCTTAACAATCACAAATCTGGAGTCCTCCTATACAGGATTCCTCCGTTGTGAAAGAAATTGTTAGACAACCTCCGATGTGTGCGCTTTTGGGTATGATTGGCAAGCTCCGGGTAATCTCATTTCGCCAAATATTCCTTGATATCATGGAACCAAGGTTTTCCATCTGCTTCCTCTTCAACATGGGCACAATAAGCTGGCTGATTATGAATTTTCACCGGTATGGGGTCAATGAAATTCTTATCAGGATGCTGTATCATGGATGACAGGGTAGCCAATGCATCAGCAAATTCATTCTGGATTCTGGGAACATGTCGAAATTCTGTCTTTGTGAACCTTTTTCTCAACTCCTGTACATGATGAAGATACGGGAGTATCTTGGAGTTCTTGGTCGCCCATTCTTCTTGTACCTGATGTATGAGTTGGTCTGAGTCTCCGATCACTAACAACTCTTGGATGTCTATGTCAATGGCCATCTTTAGACCTAGGATGCAAGCTTCGTATTCAGCCATGTTGTTGGTGCACGGGAACCTGAGTTTGGCAGACACTGGATAATGCTGGCCGGTTTCTGATACTAGGACTGCTCCTGCTCCATGGAAAAACATTCTCCAACCATCATAGGATTCTGCAATGTCTTCTCCTATGAATGATACTTCTTCGTCAGGAAAATACGTTTTCGGAGGTTCGTATTCTCCATATACGGGATTTTCAGCAAGGTGATCTACCATTGCCTGTCCCTTGATTGCCTTATGAGTTACATAGATAATGTCAAATTCACTCAACAAGATTTGCCACTTGGCTAGCTTGCCGGTGGGCATGGGCTTTTGAAAGATGTACTATAATGGATCCATCCTTGATATGAGATATGTAGTATAGGCACAGAAGTGGTGCCTCAGCTTCTGGGCCACCCAAGTCAAAGCACAACAGGTGCGCTCTAACAGAGAATACCGGGCTTCGTAGGGAGTGAACTTCTTGCTGAGATAATAGATGGCCTGTTCCTTCCTTCCTATTTCATCATGTTGCCCCAGAACGCAACCGAAAGCTCCGTCCAGTACCGCAAGGTAGAGTAATAGGGTTCTACCTGGCTCAGGCGGGACCAAGACTGGTGGTGTTGACATGTATTCCTTGATTCTGTGGAAGGCCTTTTGACAGTCGTCTGTCCATTTGGTAGCGGCGTCCTTCTTCAACATCTTAAAGATTGGCTCGCAGATGACTGTGGACTGTGCTATGAACCGGCTAATGTAGTTGAGTCTTCCCAAGAAACTCATCACGTCCTTTTTGTTCTTTGGCGGTGGTAGTTCTTGAATGGCTTTGACTTTTGACGGATCCAGTTCTATTCCTCGGCGGCTCACAATAAACCCAAGCAGCTTCCCAGCAGGAACCCTAAATGCACACTTTACGGGGTTAGTTTCAGGTTGTACCTCCGCAATCTGTTGAAGAACTTCCTCAAATCTTCCATGTGATCCGCGGCCTTCTTGGACTTGATGATAACATCATCTATATATACCTCAATTTCCTTGTGTATCATATCATGAAAAATGGTAGTCATGGCCCTCATATAGGTGGCCCCTGCATTCTTCAGGCCGAACGACATCATTTTGTAACAATACATTCCCCACGGCGTAATGAAAGCTGTTTTCTCAGCATCTTCTTCATCCATCCAGATCTGATGGTAACCGGCGAAACAATCCACGAACGACTGCAGTTCATGCTTGGCGCAATTGTCAATCAGGATGTGTATATTCGGCAAAGGGAAGTCGTCTTTCGGACTGGTCCGGTTGAGATCCCGGTAGTCGACACAGACTCTGACCTTCCCATCCTTCTTTGGTACTGGTACAATGTTGGCAACTATGTCGGGTACTCAACTACCCTGAGAACCTTAGCTTTGACCTGCTTAGTGACTTCTTCCTTGATTTTCAAACACATATCAGGTTTGAACTTCCTGAGCTTCTGCTTTATCGGAGGACATGTTGGACCAGTTGGCAGTTTATGGGCCACAATAGATGTGCTTAGACCAGTCATCTCATCATATGACCAGGCGAATATGTCCTCATACTCCCTCAGAAATTCTGTGTATTCCTTCTTTTCTGATGGCGACAAATGAACGCTGATTCGTGTTTCCTTGATATTTTCTGCATCTCCCAGGTTAACAATTTCTGTCTCGTCCAGGTTGGACTTAGGTATGTTCTCAAAGTTCTCTACTTCTTTGACAGTTTCCTCTGGTATATCATCTTCCTCTGAATCAATGTCCGTTTGTTGCGTTGTCCCATTGTATGCACAGTCATTTTTTTTGTTGAATCCACTAGGCATTGTGCCTAGGGCTGATTTTCATATATAATAAATAAAAGTATAACATAGGAGGGGGGCATAGACCTGACCACCAAGAAATGGTACAAAGGCACCTGGTCATAAACATATAGTGACCAAATAAACCTGAGAGCTGTGGTGAGTTAGACCTATGCTGATGATCCAATTGACTTATCAGATTATGATAGTCAATTGGATATACAAAAACAGAATGAAGTAAACCTAGGTCAACTATACAAAAATGCACATGTAAACCTAATGCTACCAAGTTGTTGAGTTGGAAGATTGACTTCCATATACAAACCAATCTACCTCTACAATAGATGTAGGAAATCCCTAAGGAGAAATGCAAAAAACTTGTGATGTTAGGAGATGCTATCTTCATCCTTGCTTTGACATCTATTACAGAGAAAGCTAAGGTGAAGATAGCAAACAAAAGGTTCCCAATAGATGAGAAGGGTTGTTGCTTGCTGAAGGTGACAGAAGGGAGGGAGCATTGTCTTCCTTCACATGGATGCTTGTGGCCTTCAACTGAGTTCTGTCTGATAGAGAAGGAACTGTCATGATTGAGCTTTGCTAGTGGAGGCTGCCGAGGAGAATGCAGGATGATTAGGTTTGTTTCCCTAGTGTTTTCCTGTTGTAGATGCTGCAGCTGCATTGTGTCCAAGTACTGTGAGTGTTGCTGCTTCAAAGACAGCATGAAGCAGCATATTTGAAACTGTTGTTGACTGAGCACTGAAGGTACTGAAGGCATCCCAGATGAGCTGTTGAATGGAACAAGGTTGAAGCTGGTTTGAGAGACTTGGAGCAGTTTATGTACTTTCAGCAGGATGAGCTTCATAGAAGCTAATACCACTAACTTTAGGCACATAAACTGTCCAAATCTGCTCAGAAAACTTGCAAAAATTAACAAACATGTTAGTGAAAGGGAGCTCAATCTCCAGGTTCTTGTGTGGACTGCAATCAGCTTTATAGGTGTTGCTCATGTTGTGGAATTGAAACTGAGTTGAAAAGGCATTACTACAGGCATTTGGATTTCTGCAGCAATGATGAAAACAATTTGGTTGGTATGGTTGCTTGGGTTGGGGCTGAAGTGTAAAGCAGTATAATGGAATGAGATAGCCTTCAGGTAAAACTGCTGCTTTCTGCATTTTCTGTTGCCTTTGTGTGGTGATGTGCCTGAGGGGTTGATGTTGGTGTGTCAGCTGGTATGGTTCCAGGAGAATGAACACTAGAAGTGCTAATACCACTCCCAAAAACCATATCAGTTGAGTGACACAAGCAAGGGAAAGAGTACCTGCAAAATAGAAAACAATGTTAGTGAAAAACAGAGCCCAGCTTTGTGAGGCTGTTTTGTGAGGCTGTTGTGTTTATCAGGTTCCGGGGATTGTGCATGGTTGGGTTGCCAAAAGAAGGGAGGTGCTCCTATGTTCTTGTGGGTTCTAAAAGGATTGATGATAAGGGTGAAAGGTGCCTGGGTAAGTGTACATCTACGGGGTGTGGGTTGCATTTGTTTTACGTGTTTCTCAGTTTTTTGGAGAAGGTTTTTGTGTTGTTGGTGATCATCTGGTGGTCTGTTGTGATATATGGTGTAGAAGGGAGGTGTTTTCCTATGAAGGTATGCATGTGTGATGTGATCTTTGTTGAGGCAAAGATCATTCCACAGTATACAGAAGGCCAATGCTAGAAAAAAGGCATAGTGAAGAGTGAGTTCTATGCCTTGTGGATTTTGCTTCTCTCTATGACCTGCATCAGTCCTTTGACTACTTAGGTGATGAGGTCTTGGATACTGAGAACTTTCCTTTCCTTTATGATCTATACTAGACCTGTGTTGTTGTTTTAGGAGGATGAGCACATGTGCTAATACCACACCTTGAAACAGCCACAAAGGAATGTAAGGTTCATAAGGGAAGGGAACCTGCAAAAAAAAACACACAGAATTAGTAGATAAATCTGGGCTGACTGATTCCACAACTGGTACATGAGGTATTTCATTTGGACGATAATTGGGACCCCTTCTTTGATGATGTTTCAACCATAACCATTAGATGTTGAAGAAGAGTTTGCATTTTGAGAGGATACTATCAGCATGTTGGTTTTCTTGTGCCTGAAAGCTGGGGTACCCAATTGGTCATGGAGAACTTGGCCTCTGATGTGGGGTGGGAGAGAGGAAGCAGTGGTGAAATTTGTTAGAGTGTTGAGGTCTTGGCTAAGTTTTAAGAGGGAATCAGCAGGGCAGTTTGCTTCTCTATATACATGAGAAGCTTTGAACCCCTCAAATTGAGAGCACAGAAGCCTTAGGTGGGAAATCTTTTGTTTCAAAACCCATGGAGAATCATTATCCTCTGTCAGCCACCTAACAAGTAGTGCAAAATCTGCTTCTAAATGAACTCTGGGAATTCCATTGTCCAAACACCATTGAACTCCTATCCTGGCCGCTTCAGTTTCAGCATAATTGTTGGTACCCTCTCCCAAAGGAAAGGTCATTGCATGAATGAAGTGGCCCTGTTGATCTCTAATAATTACACCTCCACCAATCTTTCCAGGATTTGTCATAGCACTTCCATCTGAATTGATCTTTACAAAGCCCTTGTCTGGTTTAGTCCATTTGACTTGGATTATGGTAGTGTGATGCTGAATGTTTTCAATGAAGGAGTAGAGTTCCCTCCAGTTGAAAGGCCATTGGATGACAGGAAAATTGGACCTTAGGAGTAGGTTGATGTCTGAGTTGATGGAGTAAAGGACCGTAGTTAGGGAGGTGTTTTTTGCTCCATACTTGGCACTACATCTATTTTTCCACAAATTCCAACAGATGATGATGGGGAGGGTATCTAGAATGAGCTTTTGCACAAAATTACAGGCCTTCATCATCCACCACTTCATAAGGAGCAACCTCAAAGGCAAGTTCTCAGTTTGGATGCCCACATGACCCCCATATTTTTTCCATATGATCCTAGCAAAGTTACCAGAACTGAAGAGGTGTTCCACTGTTTCCAAAGCATGCATAGAGCAGCATACACACCTGGTGACAGTTGGACCACAGAAGATTTGCACTCTGTCATTAGTTGGGAGTTTGTTTCTAAGGGCTCTCCACAAACAAAAGGACCACTAAAAGGGAATTTTTTTATGCCAGATCCTCCTATTTGTGAAGCTGGGTGGTTTTTTCTTTCTGATGAGATCCCATGCAGAGGTACATGTGAACTTACCCCTGATAGTAGGAGTCCAGATAGGTTTATCAGGGAGATCAGGGTTGTAATATATAGCTGTCTGCATGATCTCTGATATTTTGTGAGCTGGTGCAGTTCCATTGAGCTTTTGGAGATCCCAGCGACCTTCATTCCAGAAATTGGACACTGATGTGTTGCCAGGTCTACCCCCTTCAGTTCTGCTGAATGCAATTGGCATAGAGCCAAGCCAATTGTCCCACCAGAAACTGCATTTCCCATTGTGGAGCCTCCATTGGATTACTTTTTTTGCTTCTTTCTTATTGAACATCATTCTTTTCCATGCTTGTGACTGGCCTGAATCCCATTTCTTGGATATTGGATTTGATGTTTGACAGTACTTTGCCTTTAGGAATGAACTCCAAAGAGAGTTTGCTGTTCTGAATTGCCACCATTGCTTGAATTTCATGGCTTTACATGAGTCTTGAATGGTTCTGAAACCCACACCACCTTCATTTGGAGGGAAGGATAGTTTGAACCATGATGCCCAGTGATACTTGTGTTTGTCCTTATCCATTCCCCAGAAAAAGTTGGCTGTCAACCTTTCAATTTGCTTCATGACAGTCTTAGGAGGGGACACAGCTGAGAGGAGATGAATTGGTAGGGATTGGAGGACATATTTGATCAAGGTTGCCCTGCCTCCATCGGAAAGCATTTTTCCATGCCAGCCTTTGATTCTTCCTAGAACTTTAGAGATAAGGCCATTGAAGTGCATAATTCTGCTTCTGCCTATGTATAAAGGGCATCCTAGGTATGTGAGAGGTGAATCTTTCCCAGAGAAGCCTGTCTCCCTTTGAATTCTTCTGACTGCACTTGGCATAGCACATGGAGCAGTCATGAAATGACTCTTATGCCTATTAATGAGTTGGCCAGATGTGCTCTCATAATTGCTAAGAATCCACATGATTTTCCTCAGGGATGTTCTTCTGCCAGAAGTAAAAATGATGATATCAACAGCAAAGCTCAAGCGGTTAATTTGAGGTCCCCTTTTCTCCATATAAAATCCATGAAATAGCTGATCATGATTTAGCAAGTTGAGCATTCTGGATAGGAGTTCAGCTCCTATGATGAATAGGGAAGGAGCAAGTGGATCACCCTATTTGAGGCCTCTTGTAGATTGGAAAAAAACATATCTGGTGCCATTAACTATGACTGAATACCAGTTATTGGACATTGTTCTCCAGATCATGTCAACGATCATTTCACTGAAGCCCATTCTCCTGAGCATAATGTAGGTAAAACTCCAGGAGACTCTGTCATAAGCCTTAGCCATGTCAAGCTTGATGACCATATTTGATCCCATTGTTGGCTTCTTGATACCATGCACTATTTCTTGTGCAAACATAATGTTTTCAGAGATGTTTCTGCCCTTAACAAAGCCTGATTGATTTGCAGAGATTATCTTTGGAAGGATAGGGCCAAGTCTTGAAAAGATAACCTTGGAAATGATCTTGTTGATGAAATTTCTGAGACTGATTGGCCTAAATTCTGTGAGACTGTTAGGGAATTCAACTTTGGGCAGGAGAACAAGGCATGCATTGGTCATATATCTGGGCATTGGACTGCCTCTAAAAAATGCGAGCACCACCTTGAGTAAGTCTTCCTTGATCACTTCCCAGCAGGCTTGGTAAAACTTCCCATTCATACCATCTGGTCCTGCTGCACTAGTAGGATTCATGGAGAACAATGTCCTTGAGCTCTGACATAGATGGGTCTCTGGTGAGTATGGCATTGTCATCACTAGTTATCATGGTTGGAATAATGGACAGCAAGTCTTCTCTAATAATTGAGCCAGGATCTGTGAACATGTTTTGAAAGTAGTCACAGGCAGCCTTCCCAATGTTTTTATCACCCTAAAACCACTCACCTTCTTCATTTTTGATTTTGTGGATGTACAATTTCCTTCTTCTTCCTCTGATTAAGCTGTGGAAGTATCTAGAATTGGCATCCCCTTCTTTAAACCATTGCAGTTGGGTTTTTTGTTGCAGAACATCTTGCTCAACCTTCAGATGTCTAACATACTGAGCCTTGAGCTCATTGAGAGATATTCTGTCAGCATCATTGTTTGTTTGGGCCCAGATCAGCTCTGCATCCTTCACCTTTTGTTCATATTCTTTGGTTTTTTGGACGATTTTCCCATATTGTTGTCTGGACCAAAGGCTTAGGGCATGGCTCAGAGCTTTCAACTTCTGGTGAAACACCCACATAGGATTACTCTGACTTTTCTGTTCCATATTTCTGAAACCAGTGGTAGAAAAGTTTGGTTATCCACCCAACAGTTGAGAAATTTGAAGTACTTTTTGCCATTATCTTGTCTTGTATGAAGTTCCAATAGTAGGGGGTTGTGTTCAGATCCTGCTGAAGCTAAATGAGTAATTGTGGCAGCAGGAAAGGCTTCTAACCATAAATCATTGGCTAATCCCCTGTCCAATATTTTCCATACAATAGCACATTGCACCTTCCATTAGACCATGTGACTTTAGACCCATAGAATCCCAGATCCATAAGTCCACAGTCCTCTATCATGCTCAGAAAGTCAAGGCTTTTGGACATTTGGTATGGAATGCCACCAATCTTTTCTTCTACAGAGGCAATGGCATTGAAATCTCCAATGACACACCATGGCACATTGCAGGTAGTTGATTTGTGTCACAGTCATTGGTTCATCAAAATAAGTAATAGTAATGCTGTATAAATGAAGTAAATAAGAGAAAAATAATAATAAGTGTCAATTCATAAGGAAAGTCAAAATGCTTTTGATAAATTTCATAATTGTTTTGAACATTGAA
This sequence comes from Nicotiana attenuata, assembly GCF_001879085.1. NCBI lineage: Eukaryota > Viridiplantae > Streptophyta > Magnoliopsida > Solanales > Solanaceae > Nicotiana > Nicotiana attenuata. The sequence goes on from NW_017673293.1 coordinate 37,350, forward strand.
GATCTTATTACGAGAACAAAAATGCGAAAAGAAAATCGTCTAGTAAAAAAAAAGTGCATGATGCTTGTTTAGCCTTGCTACCCCGAGGCTCGCCAGGCTCTGGTTGTTCTGATAGACCAGTTATTGAGGCGCGCTCCTCTGCTTACGGCCTGTATAGAAGGGCCTTCCTCCCCCTCCTCAAGGATAACACAGCAATCCATATCATTGTCTTCTAAAAACAAATTTTTCACTGCTGTGAGCGCCTCTTCTTCATCCGTCCCATAGACGACGTCAGCCTGTTCGAAAGTCTGCTCTAAGTGCGGTATCGGTTGCTCCAGTGGGTAGTAAGGACCACGCCATGGCGGCGACCAGTTGTTGAAATCTTCCCAAGTGTATTCGTATCCCAGACCGAAAGTAGTGCCGTGCTTCTTGAGCTTTATGTGTTTAGTAATCCCCTAGAGGTTTTTGCCAAGCCCCTTGCCAGGTTCGTACCCGCTCCAGTTCAATATACTCTCGATCTTGTTGTCGCACCATTTATCTTTGTCAACAGCATTGACTCGCTTGATGTGGTGGTAGGTCTCCCCACCTAACTTTCTTCTTCCCCCTATTACCGGAATGGTCTGACGACTGTATATAGGATTGCTGCCATCACCGTGAATGATCACTTCCTGGTGATTCCTTTCTAATTTCACGGCCTGATGTAGTGTCAAAGCCACAGTCCCCGCAGAATGAATCCAAGGGCGTCCTAACAGCAGGTTATAGGATGCTGGCACATCTATCACTTGGAACTTAACATCGAACCATGTTGGTCCCATTTGAAGACACAGGCTGATTTCATCGATGGTGGTCCTCTGGGATCCATCAAAAGCTTTTACATTGATAGCTCCTTCTTTTATCTTGTGCAAACCTTTGCCCAACTTCTTGAGCGTTACCAGAGGACAGATGTTAAGGCTGGAACCCCTGTCGACCAGGATCCTGGTCGACGGTGATATGCAGGGCTCTGTTATGACCCAACCCTTCAGGTGGCAGCTCGTCCTCATAGAAAGTGATTTTGTGGCTCTCTAATACCTGTCCCACCATGTTGGCCATTTCTCCGCCGATGATGTTGCTTGGTACATAGGCTTTACTTAGCACCTTCAACAGAGCATTTTTGTGTGTCTTGGAATTCTACAGCAGTGAGAGGATGGATATCTGCGCTGGTGTTTTGTTCAGCTGGTCGTTCACCGAGTACTCTTTGGCATGTATCTTTCTCCAGAGGTCGTCCGTACCTTTCTCGATGATGGGTGGCCAGTTGGAAGCCTGTTTGCTTGACTCAGCTAAGTGTTCCGGGGTATAGACTCTCCCCGTTCTTGTCATTCCCTGTGCTGCAATAGTCTCTTCGAACCTGACCTTGCCTTTCCTTCTAGCCTCGGCTGTGTAATCCTAGGGTATAGCTTTTGTGTGGAATGATGACGTGACGGACATTGCCATCAGGATTGGTGTGACAACCTTTACTTCGAATGGGACATGTTCCTTGGGTGGCAAAACTGCGACTTAAAATGGTGCCAGTACTTTTGTTGATTGAGCTACTTCGAACTCAAGAGGGATAAACACATCTACCTCAGTGACCTCAGATCGTTGGATATGGACCCTGATGGGGTTGAGGTTACGCTTCTTTGGATCATCGCCTTCCGTGATCAACCCGATGGATCCCTCGGGATCCCAATCATCCTTCACATCAATCATGTGAATACCCTCGCCTTTATGGTCCGGCAGAGGGTCGTTACGGACATTCGGGGCGGTTTCTTTTGCCATAATAACCTTATTATCGATTAGAGACTGGATCTTGTCTTTCAAGGAGCGACATTCGTCGATGGTTTGTCCCTTCATGCCGGAGTGGTATGCATAGGATTTGTTTGGGTTAACCTACTGAGAAGCATTCTCAGGGGTTGAAGCAGGGATGAGGGTGACATAACCGGCGGCTTTGAGTCTCTCATATAGTTGGTCAATGGTTCGGCAATGGCTGTGTATTGTTTTGGGGGTCTCCGATAAAAGTTTTGGCGTACGGGTGGTGACTGGTAATGAGATGGTTGGGCATTGTAGGCTTGGTAGACATGTGCGGGTTGGGAATATCTGGGTGAAGTAGGCTGATATATGGGAGGTGGAGATGGTTGATAGGCGGGCGGTGAGGGTGCTTGGTAGTTCGGAGTAGGCTGATATGTGAGTGGAGGTGTCGTGGAGGTTTGGTATTTGATAGGAGATTTGGTTCTTTGTGCAACCATCACGGCTCCTACGTCCCTCTTTTTGGACACACCACCGGACTGTAAGGCCTTATTTGTAGCTTGCAAGGCCTCGAAGTTTGTAACCATACCGCTCTTAATGCCTTCTTCAATTCGTTCCCCCAGTTTGATAATGTCCGAAAATTTGTGGCTTTCGATCATCATTAGTCGTTCATAATATTGCGGGTCTTGGGCCCGGACAAAGAATTTGTTCATTTGTTCCTCCTCTAAGGCAGGTCTGACCTTAGCGGCTTCCGACTTCTAGCGAGTAGCATACTCGCGAAACGTTTCTGTAGGTTTCTTCTTTAGATTCTGAATGTAGAACACATCTGGCACATTCTCTGTGTTAAACCTGAACCTGTCCATGAAATCAGATGCCATGCCTACCCAGCTTGACCATTTCTTTGGATCCTGGCTGATGTACCAAGACAGCGCATCTCCTTTTAGGCTCCTCATGAACAGCTTCATGCGGATTCTCTCGTCTTTTCCTACCCCAACCAGCTTGTCACAATACATCCTCAAATGGACCCTGGGATCACCTGTACCGTTAAATATCTCGAACTTTGGAGGTTTGTACCCCTCGGGCAGTTCGACATCGGGCTGTATGCAGAGATCTTCATAATTCAACCCTTCAATTCCATTGTTTCCTTCAACGCCCTGGATCCGGCTAGTCAATTTCTTAAGTTCTTCAGCCAGGTTCCTGATGAGCAAATCTTTATCATCAGACTCGGGTGTGCCTGAGATAGGTTAGGTGGAGAGTGGCATGGTCTCCACGTAGATAGGGGTGTTATGTTGGGTGTGGAAGTGGTCATTTGTGGAGTTTTGGAGTTCTGGAAGGAGCAATGGGGTGTTGTTTGTGGTATGGCAAGTGTTGCATTGGGTCTTTGGTGGAATAATATGGGGAGCAGGATGATTTTGTTGCTTTGGGTTATTTTGGGATGGTGTAGGCTTTTGAGTGTTGGGAAAGGTGATCTCTGGGGTGCTGAGTGAGAATGACAATCTTGCCAGATTCCGAACCTGGTCGAGCTCTTCCTGGAACTTTAGCAATTTCTGTTCAAGATGGGATACACTTTCCTTAGGAACCTGAGTACCGTGAGCATTAGTGACCTCTACCCGTTCAGCTGAATTCTCCTTTCTAACGCTCTTCAAATCTTCCATTTTGCCTTTATTCTTGTTCTTAACAGGACTTAGAGGAGGAGTGGGTGGAGGGCCCTTGGATCTTATGGAATAGGATGATGTTGCCAGAGTGCTCGAACTAACCTTTGGGGAGGGGAATAACAAGACAAAAATAAAACAAAAAGGTAACCAAGTTAGTTGAGTTTTATAAAAAGCGTTGCAATATTTAAACACATAGTGCGAGAATGTAAATCGCGTCCTAATTTTGGGACCTCTTTTCGCCCGAGGTAGGACTAACGACAAATTAATTTGGAGAGCTCACAATGCTAAATGCCTCATTTTATTGATAGAAAATAAGACGAATCCTAAATCGACACTAAACAACAGGAAATAAAAGTCACTAATGGCCATAGGCCTTATTACATTTTTATATAGCGAAAAGATAAACTCCTATCTACTTGGTCCCAGAAGGACCTTCCCCAGATTCGGCATCCTTGGCTCCTCGCGAAGTCCCAGCAATAGGTAAGCCCTAGCTAGATGTCCGCCTCCATTTCCCTCAGCATTTTGACAGTCTTCGACCCTCTTGAGAAACTTTCTTTCTAACTCCATTATGCCTCGCTCCAAGTATCCCAGTCGCTTGTTGGCACTGACAGCCATGTCCTTCCACTCCTTAATTAACTTCTGATTGGCTTCTTGTATATCACAGTGCTTGCTTTCGCACTTGCGCAGTTGGTTGTATTTGACCTGTGCCTCGGCCTTTTCATCTATGATCCTGTGACCTCGAACAAACCCAGGCTGGCCCAGACCATCATAATTATCCTCCAACCAGCTGGAGTAGTAGGGAGCACAACCAGCGTGCTATCTATCTAGCTCGATGGTATCCTTCCCCATGACGATCTTGCAGTACCACATATGCTGAACTTGGCACTTGTAAGGGCTATCATCATCCTGGAAGTCAGCCCCGAAATTACTCATCTTGTCGACCCTGGGTACAACCTCCTTCCTACTAGCTTGCCTCATCACCCGGAGAGGGACGTAAGGGTATGTTCCTCTCAGACCGATCAATATCAAGAAAGGTGCATCTCTGGATCGGGCGATGAATTCCTCGGTCGGAAACCACTCGAACATCCATTGTACTTGCTTCTCAGCCAAATTATCGAATAGTTCGACCCATCCTTTAGCATCCTCCGGCTGAGCAAGCATATCGGGGATATAATTCATTCGCTTTGGGTGCTGGAAAGCGATGTGATCGTCCTAGTCCCTTTGCTGAATCTCTTGTCGGTAGTCACCCTTTTGGAGATGCTCCATGAGCCAAAGTTGAAGTAGCAAATTGCAGCCTTCGAAGTGGCTGGCTCCCTGTTGACACTTCTCTAGGGCTCGGTTTATTTCCGCAATTATCATGGTCACAGTGCTGAATGGTTGACCGCCAATTCCTTCCATTAAGGTCTTAGTGACCATGGCCAGTCTGGTGTGGATTCTTCCTTTCTTCATCGGAAACACAATCAACCCCAGAAAACAGAACATGAATACAAAGACCCTTCAGTGAATATGCCCTAATGATGTGATGGCAAACTCATCGGGATAGGTACGGTAGGATTTGCTGTGACCGTACCTCTCATACAAATAGTCAAAGGGGGTATAGGATTCTTTTACGCATGTCAGTTCTGGATTCTTCTTCAGACCCATCATTTTGAGGAAGCCCCTGCCCTTGCGGTTCTCAAGCATCAACAAACCCGGAGTTTCCCACACTATACCAGCCAATCCTCCTATTTCCTCTAGCAGGGGTGTCATCTCAATGTCCCCAAAGCGGAATGCAGCCCTTTCACAATCTCAAAACAATGTGGCAGCTTCTATGATCTTGCTGTTGGGTTGAATTTCCAGGAGGGAAGGTAGATTTCCTAGATATTTTTGGACGAGAGTCTGATCACTGGAGTGAAGATCTTTCAACCAGCTTAGCAGTCTTGGGTGGATGTTGGTAACCATGCCGAATCTGGGGATTTCGTGCCTCATTATCTGCAAAATAGAAGGGTTAGACCTTACCCCCACCAGACTCGACTATTCAACATCAACAATTAGCATTAAGCATTCAGTTCTCCAAATAAATGCACAGAACGTGATGATGTCCATTTGGGCTTAGGGAAACCCAGTGGACTTTGGACAAGGCTATCTTAAAGGATCATTATGTGGACAACATAACCGATCCAACTAGGTTTGACCATGATGCATGCACAGTTTAAATGGAGTAAGGTTTCTATGGTGTTTTAGACTGGTACCCTTGAGCGGACAACTCAAGGGGGAAAGGCACGGAACCGTCGACTACACCGTTGATCGACTGGTTTTACCGCAAATATGCCTTTTCCGGATTTAGGGGGTAATAATATAGGAAGAGCGCAACCACTCATTATAAGCGTTGCTATGGGATTTGTTTGGCACGAGTGGAATATGATGTTGAGCATGATTATGCAACAATTAAAAGCACGTTGTCAGGTATTTGCACGTTAAGAAAGCAGTAAATACAACAGTTTCATAATTTAAAGCAGTAGTAAAGGAAAGAAAAACAAAAAAAAAAGATAAGTCAGTTTTGCAATTGAAAAGGGAATTGAATGCTTAAAGGAATTAAACAAGTAATTGCACATAAAGAGATATAAATTCACAATAACAGTTTGAAATGGTAAAAGCCTAGATCATCCCCAGCAGAGTCGCCATGCTGTCGCGCTCCCTTTTTTCCCTCCTCGCGGCGGGAGAATCAGGTTTATGACATTTTGGGTATGGGGAAACTCGTTCCTTTTGGAAACTGGGTTTTGCATTTTTGAAGAGTCTCCACCTAATGATTTATGGTGCATTAGGACACCTTACAAGGTTCAACTACAACTACGCTTTTGTAAACCAGAGATAGGGTAAGGGCTTGAAATTATCCTAAGGGGAAAGTGTTAGGCACCCCTTAGGATCCACTAGTGTGGTTCCCGGCCAGATAGTTTTTGTAAATTTGTGCAATTAACAAGTAAACAAATAAGGCTCAAGCAAGAGGGGATTTTAATACACAAATGCTTGGAAGTAAACAAAGTATGAAAGAGCAGTTATTAAAAGGGTAATTTTGAGAAGAAGTCAATAAATTTTAAAGACAAAGAAAGAAAAGGAAAGGGGGTCCTAGGTTTATTCATAATATGGATCACATCAATGCAATACCCGGTAATAACTCCTCAAAAGAGGGGCTGCACGTGGTATTAGCGCACTGGTCATCATATCCATATCTACCCTTCCCACCCGTTAAGGTAATAAAGCGCGGATTAGTCTCGATCGCTATTGCATGCTATTACCCGTTCCATTCCTATCAGTCCCGGAGGCACTTAGGACTACTAATCCTAAAAGGGAGGTATATTAGGCTGACTTGAAGTTTCAAAGGTAAAAATTTAAGGCGACATACAAAACATATAAAAGACTACGCGTTTAAGGGGGATGCACATAAACACATAAGGCTCAAGTATACCTCCTCAAACAAAATAATCCAACAGCATGACTTAAACAAAAAATTAAGGTCTGATTCTAAAAATACTTTAGGGAGGAGATCATTGTTGTTACAGCAGGCTTGGTCTATTACATGACTCAGTTAGGAAGCACGAATCAGGCCTGTTTGCTGGTTGTAGCATTTAAACAAATAATAGAAACGAGTTCAATTTTATTTATATTATTGCCTAAGGCTTGCCTAAGTGTTTAAGGGAACTCTTAGGGACGTGCATCTATTACTGATTCTGAACGTGGTCAAGCTCAAAACGAATGGTTTGAAATCCTATAGGCATGCTTGCTAAATCGTGTTAACAGGGAGAGATTGAGCTACTTAAGCACTGGTTCAGAATAGACTAATTTTAATAACTAGACTAGTTTCAATTTCCTCAGGCGATGGTGTCTACTGTTGCAGATCAATGCAATCGGATTGTATGAAGTATATCAAAGAGAAAATACCATTATTTGGTTCAAAATGAGGTGATGGTTATTGTCAGGAGTATAGATGTTGCTCCCAAACGCACACGCAAGTATACGCGGTCGTCAAGTAATAAAGTGACTAAAAGTCGGATGTCGATCCCACGAAGACTTGTCAATAACTATTAACTAAATGAGACTATCCCAATTATTTAAACAAGAATTAAACCTAGAAGTATTTGATTCTAAAATAATTAAAATAAATAAAACAAATAATGAACTTTGAATAGAGGAAGAACAGATTTTTATGTTATCAATATTAAGAAAACGATCTAGGGTTATGGGCTATCTAACAATCATATTGTATTCTTCTATTGAATTGACTAATTAATGTATATGGTTCATTGGTTGATAGGGTTAATATGGCTCATAAGAATCAGTCGAGTTCTTACTCGCCTATTCAAGCTAGCCCAACGCCTATATGTCTATGAAATTAGAACTAACAAGACCGCATTTTTAATTCCTGTAAATTAGGGGTAGCATTTTCAGCCCAAGCCCAACTAACCCGCCCAACTAACCCAGCAAATAATGGGTTGGGCATGAAAGAATTTAACTGATGGGTCGTTTTGGGCTGAGCCCATTTCAATCCGTAAAAATAAATAGCCCAACATAACCCGTTTAGGTGCCCAAACTAACCCGTCAAACTCCCAAAACCTAAACGCAAGACAGATGCTTTCTCTCCAACTCTCTTTGCACTCAAAAACAACGCTGTCTCTCTTAACTTCAAAAACGATCTCCGGCGTCTTCCTTTTCTCCGGCGACTTCCTTCTCTCCAGCAGAAGTTCCTTCAGTAGCTGAAGACTGTGAACAACTCCAAGCGGACCGAGCCGAAGGTCTACTACTAATCTCTTTATGCGTATTTTGTTCTCATTTTTAATACCTGAATTTCTTGTAGCGATTTTTCATGAGAAACAGAGGGGTCAGAATCACACAAGAGATGGCAAAGGGGAGAGTTACATTCGGGGTTGTATTTCATGTGAAGAGTAATAGGGCGGCGAATCTTGGTTCCACCACCGACGTGGTTGAATTGGAAGCCCATTAGTGCCTCCACCAGTGCGCACTTGCCGTCCGTCTGGTGGCCCACTACCAGCACTGCTGGTGCGTCGAATTCCTGAGCTAAACCATGTAGCTCATTGTATGCCTCGTATAGCCTCCATTGCCCTTCCAATTCGTCTATTTTTTTGTTACCGGTCGAGGATTCTGGTGAACTTTCTTCGCCCGCCATTTTTCATTATCTTGAACAGTAGAAAAAGCGTACCAGCTACAGCGGGTAGTGTGAATAGTGAGTGTGTGACTATTTGTAAAGCTTTTATCTCAAGTTTGGTTCACAGGTTTAATCTTGGCTTTGATCTGCTTTTATTCTACATCTAGCAAACTCTTGTTTTCCCTCTGTTTTATATTAACAGACTTATTGTTCTCCAATACAACAATAATAACTAATTTTATGGTATTTCATCTATTGTAGGATCTTATTGTGTAAGAAGATGTCGATGGAGCATGATGATGTAGAGTCCAATGAAATAAGTGTTTCAAGTTCAAAAAGACAACGTAATACTACTTCTGCTTTTTGGGATTTCTATGAGAAGTTGCCATTGGATACAAATCCTGATAATAGACTTAGAGCTAAATGTAGGAAATGCGGGATAATATTTTTGGCTGACTCAAAAGCTGGAACAACAAATTTAAAGCGCCATCTAGCTAAGCACAAGATTGAAGCATCAAAGCAAAGTACGCCAATTGATCATAAAGAATATCGTGAAGTTGTAGCCAAGGCTATAGTTAGACATAACTTTCTATTTAGCTATGTGGAATATGAAGGGGTTAGAGAAGTGCATGCATTCCTGAATCCTGCGGTTAAAACCATTTCAAGAAATACCGCAAAAGTTGATGTGCTTAAATTATATCATGATAAAAAAGAGATGGTAAAGAATGAGCTTGAAGCTATTTCGAATAGAATCAGTTTGACATCTGATTTATGGTCATCAATTACATCAAATGGATATATTTGTGTTACTGCACACTATGTTGATTTGGATTGGGTTTTACAAAAGAGAGTTTTAATCTTTCGTCATGTGCCTCCTCCTCATAGTGGTGCTATTTTGGGTCCAAAATTGATTAATCTGTTGAAAGAGTGGGGAATTGAAAAGAAAATATTTTCTATAACTTTAGATAATGCAAGTTATAATGATGGTGTTGTGGGTTGCTTGATTGAGCATTTTAAGCTAATGGATTCTTTGCTTTGTAATGGAGATTTTGTCCATATTAGGTGTGCAAATCATATTTTGAATTTGATTGTTAAAGCATGTTTGAAAACAATAGAGGGTGCTATTTTTAACATTAGAGAAAGTATAAAATATATTAAAGGTTCTGAGTCAAGGAGTGTAAAATTTGTTGAGTGTATCAAGAATCTTGGTTTAAAATTGACGGGAAAAGTGCGCCAAGATGTGTCTACAAGGTGGAACTATACATATTTGATGCTTGATAGCGCTTTTCCTTATCGTCGAGCATTTTCTGACTTCAAGATACTTGATAAAGATTTTACATGTTGCCCTTCAGACGAGGATTGGGTTAAAGCTAAAACAATTGCTAAGTTTTTAAGGCCTTTTTATGAAATCACTATATTATTTTCTGGGAGCCATTATCCTACCGCCAATTTATATTTTCATAAAGTTTGGAAGATTCATATGTTGATAAAGGAAGAGATAGGTAGTGAGGATCCTAATATTAAGGCGATGGCTATGGAAATGGAGAAGAAATTTACAAAATATTGGCAAGACGACTACAGTCCAATTGCTTCTATGGCGGTCGCCCTTGATCCTCGATATAAGTTAAAATTGATAAAGTTTTACTTCTCAAAACTTGATCCTTTGACTTGCAATGAAAAAGTTAAGATCGTTGAGGATAATTTGCATAGGTTGTTTAAAGAATACATGACAATATCCGATGTTGGAATTGTTGGAAGTAGTATTCATGGATGTTTTGATGAAATAATGGACGAAATGGATGAATTTGACATGTTTGAAAGTCCGTCTGAGTATAGTTTAGAAAAGACACAGTTGGATTTATACTTGGAAGAGCCTGTATTAGTTCGCAAAGGAAATGAAAATTTAGACGTGCTTACATTTTGGAAAGATAATAGGAGTAAGTATCCTGAACTCTCATTGATGGCTCGTGACCTGTTAAGTATACCTATCAGCACAGTTGCATCTGAGTCAGCCTTTAGTGTTGGTGGTCGAGTTATTGGCAAATTCCAGAGTTCTATTCTACCGGAGAATGCAGAAGCTAAGTTGTGTTCTAGAGATTGGATTTATGGGCATCAAGGTACATTATAATTACTGTCATGTTCATTTTATTTTATGAACTTTCTTGTAGTTTGACAATTTTTTAAATTTTCTTATTTTTAGCTTGTGATGATTCTGAAGAGGAGGACATTGCAATAGATGTGGAGAAAATCGCCGCTACAATCTTTACTTAGAATTGTGATGTAGAGCAAGGATGCAGAGGCCCGAGCTAATAAGAATTTATAAATATGGATTGTCGAGCTATAATGAGATATAAGTTTCGATACTTTTTGATATTTTGCTATAGAATTTGGAGATGAATGGTATCTCCAGAACATTCATTCATTTGTAAAAAGTTTTTGATTCTTGGTGAGCCACTGTTCTCTTTCTCTAGGTGGCTTCTTTTCTTGGTTTTAGTGAAATTTATTTTTTTGGTTTGAGGTAATTGTGAGCTGCGATGATATCTGGGAGATTCTGCCTTGTGTATAGACATAGAATTTGGTGATATCATGTGCATGGATAAAAATACGATACTAAGGTCTTAAATACTAAGCTGACATGTTGGTGTACAAGTTGTAATTTTCTTGTTATTTTTTAATTTATAATCAAACGACATAGGGACTAAAATTTATCTCATTGTTTGATAACCAATTCAAAATTGAGCCGGTTAAGATCTATGATTTATTAAGCTAACTGGAAACAAATTTTAATGGTTTGAGTTAAGTAAACAATGTAGTGGGCTTTCAGTTCATGGGGTGGGGTGGGGTGGGGGTGGGGGGTGATGGGGGAGATTAAATTTTTTCCTCTCATTTTCATATAGTTGATAAACTTGTAAATATTTGGGTCAAGTTGGGCGGGTTGGGTTGTGACCCATGTTTAGCCCATCTTGACCCAACCCATCTTGACCCAACTAAACTTTGGGTTGGATTGGGCATTGACCCAATTATTAGTGCAACCCATCTTGACCAACCCAAACTCAACCCAAACAGCCCATTTGCCACCCCTACTGTAAATCAACCAAGTAAGGCAATTAGGTATATGTCTATCCTAACCGCGACTCCGTTCCCCGATGCACAGGTTCAAGAACTTGCTCTACTCAATCCTATATGCAATCTAGAATTCTCACTTTCGAGTTCAACTCTAGATTCGTAGATAGTATTCGATTGGTTATCAAGCAATTAAATAATTAAGCGCAGGATTGAATAAATAAACTAATACGATAAATCAAGAAATCAAAATCAATATCCGAATAACAATATTCATGAAAGAAACACAACCCTAGAAAGTGAAGTTTAGCTCCACATAGACATGGTATATTACTAAGTTTGGTGGAAGAAAAGATGAAACCCGATGAATTCCAGCCTCTACGGCGGCTCTGTGCTTGTGTTTTACTCTCAAAAAATGTTTCCCTCCTCCAAAATAGGTTTAGGACCCCTTTTATACGAATTGGGACCGTGTAGGGCCGAAATAACCTTGTCCTGGACGAAATAGGAAAACTCACGCAACACAGCGTCCAGGCAGCGCCCAGCGCTGACTGTGGCACTGGAGGCAGTGAGCTTTCGTTCAATTCCTTCACGTTAATTTTCATCCATTGCATTTAGAATGCAATTGCATTCTATATCTTTCTTGTTTTGTTTGTCTCCACTTGGGGGGGGGGGGGGGACAAAACCAAAGGGAGTTCCCCCCCTTTTTTTCTTTTTTTTAATTTCCTTTATTTTTCTTCCGCATTTTATCCAATTTTGCTCCAAATCTCTTCATCTTCACACCGCTATATTCCTACACAGTTAAAATATAATATGAAGCACAAAATAATATAACTAATACTCAAATGTCGATTAAAATTACTAGAATATGAGATAACAATGGGTAAATATCTGCATTTTTGGCCGAATATCAACACCCCACACTTAGACTCTTGCTCGTCCTCGAGTAAGCATTAAAACCACTCTCAATAAATCAAGCCTAGAAACACCACTACTTCGGTAGATACTAACAATTAGGCCATATAGCAACTCTAACCATCAGATATACACTTCCTCATCATCATGCAAGATATATAAGTCACAAACAAACAACAAACTACTAACTTCCTAACCTCAGAGACAGACTCTAACTTACCAAATTTAAGCTCGCTCACCTACTCTGTCAAAGAAGCTAATAACATCACCTATCTATCACGAAACAAGTGCCCTCGTAAGAATAAATAGTTCATACACTCAAATCAAAGAATGAATATAATTTAAGGACTTAGCATCAAAGAACAACTCTCGCACTCACAAACGAATTCACATGTATGCACAAAGAACAATAGGCTTGCCCATTATGTACATCTCTACTAATTAAGTATGCTCGAATAGAATCAAATAGGACTTTAACGGGTTGTCATGTTGGCTAAGGGACGGGTAGGAGAATTATATAATAGTGACTTCTTCCCAAAGCACTTTGCACTTTTAGACTTCATCACCCATTATTTTCTACGGTTCACTTTATTTTTCAGCTCTCTCTTCATCTATTGTTTCACATGTATTTCCCTCATATCAAGAACGTTTCATTTTTTTTCAATTTTTTTTTTCATGTAACATTCTTTTCAAGAAGGCCTTTTCATCACCTTTCAGCCATCATTAGTTACCATTTTTCACTTAACCATCTCATTCTTCAAATTTATCAATATTACGGTCTAAGCAACAGTGCTCAAGGAAGCAGGGTGCAACAACTAGGGATTCAACAAAAGGATCAAGGCAAAAATATGGCTTCCAAACAAAAGGCTACAGGCTCAATGTGCTAACTAGTGGTATAATATCTGAAAAGGCTAAAATTCACAAGACATATCAAAGAAAGCCTATTATCATCTTCTAAACAGAGCAACACTTTTATTTCGCTTCAATAACATGCAGGGCAATTTCTAGACTAAGATGCATAACATGGAATATGCAAGAAATCCTCACCGCACATGGCACGAGTATCACTCAAGATGGATCAATTCTACGCTTCGACAGACAGGGTCATAACGAATGACAAAACAAGAATAAGCTATATATAGAGTCACAACCCTGAGCTTAGGCGTCAAAAGTTTGCTATTTTATTCATTACTCAAGCACTCAGAGGAAAGTACTACTCAAACTCAGGCCTAAATATGCTAGTACCAAACAAGCCACAAAGCTTTTTCTTCTCCCTCTTTTTCTACTCCTAAAAAAATCAAATCCTAAAAATAAAAAAAATAAAAAATTACCCGGTTCAAGTTACATCCCCTGGAAAAGAACCGATGCACAAAGAAAAACCAAGGGGGTTATTACCTAACTAAAACTAACTAGAACAAAAAGAAAATATTTTTAGATTTTTTTTTATTTTATTGGACCTTAATCCCTCAAGAAAGCTGTCCACAAAATCCATCATCAGGAAAAGTCCTAATTTTCTAATTTTTTTTCTTTTTTTCCCGTTTTTTTAACAAAAAAATTACTACACTAAGAACGGGTACTCCAACTAAACTAAGATAGCGTAGAAAATCACCCAAACAATCTCCTCACCCCACACTTAACATTGTGCAATGTCCTCAATGCACACTGAAAATAATAATAGGATAAAAGAGACTCCCTGGTAGGCCAAAGGCCGAAGAATTAGCAGCTCACGCGATACTCAGACATCTCTCAGGTATGATCCCTTGTGCGGGCACCCCACACTTAGTTCCAACCACATGGCTCACTTTTGCACACTTCCTATGGCTTTGCTCCCTATGCTCAAAATCCTATAAAATAAAACAACACTAAAAAAGATAATACATTAAGAAAAAAATCAAAAATAAAAGAAAGCAGTAAAGCTGGGTTGCCTCCAAACAAGCGCCTAATTTAACGTCGCGGCACGACGTGAACCACTTTTTGCCTCCACCTTGAACTTATGAATTGTACCCCTAACATGGCATCCAGTTTGCGGCTATGCTCTAATGGTGGGGCTATAAAAAGTAATAAATTTTTACTCTGCACTTCTCGGCCTTTAGATGAGGAATGTAATTTTTGCTTTTTGGCACAACAAATTCAAGAATATAGACACTTTCATACTCACCTTCTGATTCCCTCATAGGCTTAGATGGCTCGATTACTATCTTACTATCTAAACACATGTGGAAAAATGATTGGAATAAGGTTTAGTGTGCCCTAACTCATGAATTTTACTACTATTTGCATCCCCATATTTACACACACTCAAGTCTCCCAAAGTAATATAATTTATTCCCTCATATGACTCTAGAGCACTCTTCACAACATTGGTATCCTCAACAAAAACATGGTCTAGTGACTGGTATTCTCGTTTTAGCTCCTCAATTTTGTCTAGAAGATTTTTTTCAGCTTTACACAACTCATTATTAAATTGTTGGGCGTTACACGCATCAACCTTTGCATTCAAATTTGCATCTAAGTTATGTAAAACCAAGCCAAAATTATCAATTTTATGTGCAAGTTCATCTCTCTCCTTAGACCAATCATTCACCAACGTTGTTAGAAGACAACGCCGTTCCGCATATTCGCCTAATCGAGAATATTCATCCCAATACCAACCTTTAATCCCATATCCAAATTCAGACCTCCCAGAGTTCAGGTCATGACAAGCCCAAAAAGAAGGGCCATAAAAGTCTTCCGTCAACCAAGCATCTTCATCAATAACCTTACCTCCGGATATTTCATCCCCGAATGTCATGTTGAGAGAACTAGAAACACACTAAAAGAAAAATCAGATTTTTATAAAACTAAAAATATTTACAAAAAGATAAAAGTAAAAGTCTAATCTAGAAAAATATCTAATTTCTAAGTTCCCCGGCAACGGCGCCAAAAACTTGTAGCTCCCAAACGCACACGCAAGTATACGCGGTCGTCAAGTAATAAAGTGACTAAAAGTCGGATGTCGATCCCACGAAGACTTGTGATTAACTATTAACTAAATTAGACTATCCCAATTATCTAAACAAGAATTAAACCTAGAAGTATTTGATTCTAAACTAATTAAAATAAATAAAACAAATAATGAACTTTGAACAGAGGAAGAGCAGATTTTTATGTTATCAATATTATGAAAACGATCTAGGGTTATGGGATATCTAACAGTCATATTGTATTCTTCTATTGAATTGACTAATTAATTTATCTGATTTATTGGTTGACAGGGTTAATATGGCTCATAAGAATCTGTCGAGTTCTTACTCGCCTATTCAAGCTAGCCTAACACCTATATGTCTATGAAATTAGAACTAACAAGAACGCATTTATAATTCCTGTAAATCAACCAAGTAAGGCAATTAGATATATGTCTATCCTAACCCCGCGAATCCGTTCCCTAAGAACTTGCTCTACTCAATCCTATATGCAATTAAGAATTCCCACTTTCGAGTTCAACTCTAGATTCGTAGATAGTATTCGATTGGTGATCAAGAAATTAAATAATTAAGCGCATGATTGAATAAATAAACTAATACGATAAATCAAGAAATCAAAATCAATATCCGGATAACAATATTCATGAAAGAACCACAACCCTAGAAAGTGAAGTTTAGCTCCACATAGACATGGTAGCCAAACAACAAATCATAAAAGAAACATAAAAATTACTAAGCTTGGTGGAAGAAAAGATGAAACCCGACGAATTCCGGCCTCCACGGCGGCTCTGTGCTTGTGTTTTACTCTCAAAAAATGTTTTGCTGCTCCAAAATAGGTTTAGGACCCCTTTTATACGGATTGGGACCGTGTAAGGCCGAAATAACCTTGTCCCGGACGAAATAGGAAAACTCACGCAACACAGCGTCCAGGCCAGCGCCTAGCGCTGATCGTGGTGCTGGAGGCAGTGAGCTTTCGTTCAATTCCTTCACGTTAATTTTCATCCATTGAATTTAGAATGCAATTTCATTCTATATCTTTCTTGTTTTGTTTGTCTCCACTTGGGGGGGACAAAACCATAGGGTGTTCCCTTTTTTATTTTTTTTTAATTTCCTTTATTTTTCTTTCGCGTTTTATCCAATTTTGCTCAAAATTTATTCATCTTCATACCGCTTTATTCCTACACAGTTAAAATATAATATTAAGCACAAAATAATATAACTAATACTCAAATGACGATCAAAAGTACTAGAATATGAGATAACAATGGGTAAAAATCTGCATTTTTGGCCGAACATCAATAGACTAAATGGTATGTTGACTCGGCAGTTGGTAATGAATTTCTATAGATCCATTCCGTCGTGACGGTATTGCAAAAGTTGGGACAAGATTTATATATGTCATGAGGTGCATTGTGAGCACCAGATTCGGGAAATGTCGGTTATTATGATCAGAGAAGGTTATTATGGTCCGTGAATAATGTGGTACATGGTGAGAATTCAGCAAAGGTATGCAGTCATGTTCTGGTACATCGTGTAGCGATCGATGCGGTATTCGTAGGTTGGTAGTAGGCCTGACAGAGAATTTAGGGTGTTGGAACTGGGTTCTAAACTTTTTTGTTTGAATGAAAGTGAATATTTTCAGATTTGATCGAGTTAATGTGCTCTACTGAGCTGTGGTAGCACGGGTAGGTGCTCAAGGTGTTAAACACTGATTTCGGACAACTCCAGTGCAATTTTCAGCACGTTCGAGGACGAATGTATGCTTAAGTAGAAGAGAATGTATCGACCCGATCGGTCGTTTTGAGCTATAGTGCGTCCTTCTACTGTTTCAGTCCACGAGCAACGTCACTTCAGGTATTATGACTTGTACACATGGTTGGAATTGAATTCCGGGAATTTTGGAGTTGATTTGGAAAGAAAATTCTCATTCCGGAAGCTTCAAGTTGAAAGAACTGACTAAAGTTTGATTTATGAGTAAACAACCTCAGAATCAGGATTTAATGGTTTAAGCAAGTTTGTATGATGATTTCGGACTTGAGCGTATGTCCTGATCGGGTTTTGGATGACCCGAGTGCATTTGGGCGCCTATTGTGTAAATTAGCATTTTTGGAAGAATTATACAACTTTGGGTTGAAGTGCATTTCAGTGTTATCAATGTCCGTTTGGGATTCCGAGTTTGGGAATAGCTTCGTATGATGATTCTGGTATTGAGAGCGCGATCAGAAGTGGATTTGGAAGTCCGTAGGTCATTTTGGAGTCATCGGACGAAAGTTAGAAATTTAAAGGTTTTTGGGAAGTTGGACCGGAAGTAGACTTTTTGATATTGGGGTCGGATTCTGACTCCGGAAGTTAGAGTAGGTCCGTAATGTCGAATATGACTTGTGTGCAAAATTTGAGGTCAATCGGAGTTGATTTGATAGGTTTCAGCATCGAATGAAGAGGTTCAAAGTTCTAAAGTTCATCAAGTTTGAAATGGAGTCTGATTTGTGATTTTAGCGTTGTTTGATGTGATTTGAGGCCTCGAGCAGATCCGCAATTGTTATGGGACTGGTTCGTGTGATTGGATGGGGTCCTGGGGGCCTCGGGTAGATTCCGGGTCATTAACGGATTTAAAATGGAATTTGAGGAAGGGCTTCTGGTGTAACCGCACCTCCAAGGTTTTGGCCGCAGGTGCGGCGCCGTAGAAGCGGCCACGAGGGTCGCAGATGCGATCTAGGCTAGGAGTTCTGGGACTGCAGTTGCGGTCATCCCGCCCCAAAAGCGGGATTGCACCTGCGTAAGAGAAGGTGCATATGCGGAGGTTGAGGGGCTGGAGGAGGACCGCAGAAGCGGATTATAGGCCGCACCTGCGGAACCATAGAAGCGGTCAAGTGACCGCAGGTGCGGAAAGGTTGGAGGCAGTGAGGTTCTTTAAAAATCGGAGTTTGGCTCATTTTCACTCCATTTCTTCCATGGGAGCCGATTTTGGACCAACTTTGAGGTGCCATTTTCACCACCAAGCATGAGGTAAGTGGTTTATACTAGTTTGAGTTAAATACATCGATTTTGTATATGTTTTAGCATGGAAATTAGTAGAAATTGGGATTTTGAGGAGTACCTAGAAATTTTGTATTCTTGGACTTTGACCACGATTTTGGATATGAAATTGGGAGTAAATTATATATTTGAGTTTGTGAGGTTGTGGGTAAACTTTATCTTCAAAAAATTTCAGAATCCGGGCACGTGGGCCCGAGGGCCATTTTGTCAACTTTTCAAAGTGGAGTTGTAAATTTATATAAATTGAATTGTTATAAGTATTAGGGTATATTAGGAAAAACAAGATATAATACAATAACTGTCCGGAATACAAGTGGTTAGAAAGGGAAATGCAACATAGTACTCTAAAGGATACTCTGCCGGCTGCGGGTCGTCTTGAGAGGTGCAGCTCGCCTAAGTCTCCATATCAAAATGGCAAAAATGACTGGTTTTGGGTGCTTATGTTGCTGCCCAATTTCGCACCTGCAGCTGATTTATCGAGCCTGCGAGCTCGTTTCTGCGAGAAATATCAAGCTTCTGCATTGCCTCCGCTTTTGCGAGCACCGTTCACGCACCTACAATGTCGTAGGTGCGAAAGAAATTGCGCTTCTGCGATGAACAACTAAGCTTCAAGCTTCAACTTCGCTTATGCGTTCTTCAGTGATCGCACCTGCGACGTCGCAGGTGCGCAGAAATGTCCGCTGCTGCGAGCTCTAGACAACCCTTGCTTAGGTCGCTTATGTGATGGTGTTATCGCTGCTGCGTGGTCGCTGCTGTGATCAGGTTTCCGCAGATGCGCAAAAACCAGCTGCTGGCCAAACTCAGCAGCAAATTCCAGCAGCATCCACGTCCAAAAATTATCTCCGTTGACCTTCCAAAATCCACCCGACACCCTCGATACTTTAACCAAATATATCAACATATCCCAAAATATCATACGAACTTAGTCGAGGCCTTAAACCACGTTAAAAAACACTAAAATTTCGAATCGCGCCATGAATCGAATTATGAGTTTCCAAATTTTCCAACTTCTATGTTTTGCGCAGAAACATATCGAATCAAACAGGAATGACTTCAAATTTTGCACGTGAGTTATAAATGATGTAGCGGAGCTGTTCCAATTTCTGGAATCGAAATCCGACCTCGTTATCAAAAATTCAACCTTCGGTCGAATTTTCCAAAATCTTCAATTTTCCAACTTTCGCCAAAATGCATCGAATTGTCCTATGGACTTCTGGTAAATTCAAATCCGAACAAACGCTTAAGTCCGAAAATCACCATATGTAGCTATTGACATCATCAATCACCATTCCGAGGTTGTTTGTGCAAAAGTCAACTCTCCGGTCAACTCTTTCTATTTAAGCTTCAAAGTGAGAATTTTTCTTTAAATTTAATTTCGAATCTTTCAAAAACTAAACTCGACCACACACGCGTGTCATAATACATATTTCGAAGCTGCTCGAGACCTTAAGTCGGTGAATGGGTCGTTAATTCTTAAAATGACAAGTCGGATCGTTACACCATTAAACAAGTAGCTGGTAAATTAAACTTAGAACTAGCACAATTCGCAGAATTAGAAGCCTTTGCACAATTTGCTTCTGATCTCAATAAAGCTTCTCAGAATCAATTGGCAAGAGGTCAACGATTACGTGAATTGCTTAAACAATCCCAATCAGCTCCTCTCACGGTAGAAGAGCATATAA
Source organism: Nicotiana attenuata (assembly GCF_001879085.1). Taxonomy (NCBI): domain Eukaryota; kingdom Viridiplantae; phylum Streptophyta; class Magnoliopsida; order Solanales; family Solanaceae; genus Nicotiana; species Nicotiana attenuata. Next base: position 57,541 of record NW_017673293.1, read on the forward strand.
TGACTATTTATACCGGAACAAACGACTATCTTGATTCATTAGAAGTTGGACAGGTAAGGAAATTTCTTGTTGAGCTACGTACTTACTTAAAAACTAATAAACCTCAGTTCCAAGAATTCATATCTTCTACCAAGACATTTAACAAGGAGGCAGAAGCCCTTTTGAAAGAAGCTATTCAGGAACAAATGGACCGTTTTATACTTCAGGAGCAAGCATAAAGAAATATTGATCACCTTTGTCTTAATCTTAATACAAAAAGGAATCAAGCGTCTTGGATTCAAATATTCAAACAGTCTTTCTTGCTATCAAAATCTATAAAAAATATATATGGAAATAAATTGCGTCAAATAGGATTTGAACCTATATCAAAGGTTTAGAAGACCTCTTTCCTATCCATTAGACAATTATGCTTTTCATTCTTATTTTTTTTCGTATTTTAACTTTTTGTTTGAATTTTTTTTAGAAAGAATCGGATGTGAAAGAATTTTTGGAATTGTATATTCAATGATGTACTAATACTAATAAACTAAATTTGATTTAATGAATAGATTAAAATATTTGGAATAAATAGATATAGAGCGGTTAGTGGGTAGCGGGAATCGAACCCGCATCGTTAGCTTGGAGTGCTAGGGGTTATAGTCTCGTTTCATTATTTTTAACGTCTCTAATTCAAACCGAACATGAAACTTTTGTTTCATTCGGCTCCTTTATGGAGATGAGTCAATTCATAGATCCAAGATGTGAATAAATCGAAAAAAAAAAGAATTCTACCCATAACATCTATGTCAGCTTTTGGTCTGAATAAAAATAAAATGAATAGCTTTATAGATGATCCTTCTAGAACAGGGGGTTTCTAACAACCTTTCTAGTTATTTCATTCTCTATTTCCATTTAATAGGATCCTCAGGAAGAGGATTTTGTATCCACCGAGCTAAAATAATATGTTGATGTCTCTAGTAAACCAAAGTTATCGTTTAGTAGCTATTTTGCTTCAATTTCTTCTTTACAAATAAAAAATTGAACATTTAGTTACGATCATAAATCAACTTTCTGTCTTCATCCATGGATCCTTTATTCATACTTATTCAATTGGAAGTATTGATCCAATTCCAAAATTATGTTTCACAATTTCATAATCCAATTTTTCAATGTCTAAGTGAACCTTGGATACAAATCACGAGAACGTGTATTTGTTCTCAAATCTGTCATTGAGAGGAAAATGATTAAATCATTTTAAGAAATGAAGTTTTTGATCGGAATGCGAATCACACCGAAGGACCCTTTAACAATTTAAGGGATAATAGAATGAATCACACTTTTACCACTAAATTATACCCGCTACAATCCGATTATTATGCAACTCTTGTCGAACATGGGAATTGTGGTAATCAAGATAGGATAAGATAGGGTCATCACAGAATCATCCAAATTAGAGTGTTGATCTTTTTTTGTAACGACCCGACTGGTCATTTTACTTTCTAGAACCTTGTTCCCCTAAATAAGACTTCATGTACTTGCTTTTACTTATTTATGACTTTCAGGGATGGTTGGTTCAGGATTTGGAAGAGTTTGGGTTGAAATCGGAAAACTTGGTTCCTTAAGATTGGCTTAAAACGCCAAGTTTGACTTCGGTTAAGTTTTTAAACATAGTCCATTTTTGCATTTTTAATTGTTAATTGTTGAATTTGCCACGAAATAGTTTTTAAACAATTTTAGGAATTAATTAGTTTAACTTTGAAAATATATTAGGTCTTTATTTTAATTTTTTGCATTTTTATAAAGTCAGAAAATATAAAAAAAATAAATAGAATGAAAACAAAACAAAATAAAAGAAAAACAATTAAAAAAAAAAGAGAGTGGTCTTAATTGGAGACCCAGATTGGGCCGTATACAATAGGTTCCGCCTGGCCCAAACCACTTACCCACGCCCAAATTGACCCAGTCCAGTCCCCCACCCGGTCCGATCCGTTACCCAATCAAAACGACCCCGTTTGGTCAATAATTGATCCTGGCCGTCTAGGATACTTAGATCAATGGCCAGGAAGTGGGTGTTACATGATATAAGAGTGTCGAATTACCCCCCCACCACCCCCGTATCTTCGTCTCCAAACACCCCAGAGACCAAACCTGTAACGCCGCCGCCGGAAATCGTCCACGGCGGCGGCCCATCTCCAAACGTCGCCAAAATAACACCCCATACTCCCCTTCTCTTCCTCTATCCAAATCCATAGCCCACTTCCCTCGAATCCCACCCCAGGCCGTCGAATATTGGATCGAAAATTTTTCGGCCAAGACACAAAGTAATCTAAACCACTCTAGATTAACACCATAGATTCCTTTCCTCTTCCTCTATCAAACTCCCAAAGCCCTGACCCTCGAATCTGGCCGGAACTTCTCGAATATCGATTCGAAGTTTTCTGGCCAAAACCCTAATTGCCCCAAACCACTCCAAATTAATACCACATGGTCCCGGGGCTTTCTTCGGAGTGAATTTGTCGTCAGTAGAGCTCAATTCTTACCAGAGGTGGCCGGATTCGATTTTTTTTAGAATTAACCAGAGTTTTGAAGTCGAGTCAGTAAGTTTCACGATTTTCTTCTCTTTTTCTTTTTTTTTTGGGTGTTAATTTACTCTTCATGACTGTTTGGTTTCTTAATTTTGGTTGTTAATAATTGTTAATCCGAAAATCAATAATTTTTCTTCAATTCTGCTTCAAATCCTTATTTGCATGTTCTCTTAGTCCTTAGGTTAAGTTGTTATTCGTTTCTGCTAATAATTTGGATTTTTTTCAATTTTTCTGTTAAATAATGACTTGTAGTATTAGGTCTCAATTATGATTTTGTTTAGTTAATAGTTGTTTGAATGTCATTTGGTTATCAATCCTGATTAGTATAGCTTGTGGTTAGTTTTTGTTGATTGTTGTTGTTAATTTGGTTCAGTGAATAAGTTAATTAATGGTTTGAATTAGGATTATATTTTGTAGTTGATTAATTCAGAGCTTAGGGAATTATTTAGATATATCTGTGTTAGATTGGTAGTTTTAGAATAAGTCGAGGGTAATTGGGGTATTTCAGGGATAAGGAGTCTTGAGTAACCGATCTAGAATTCCCTAGAAGTTTCTAGGTGGGAATCAAAGTGAAATATTAGGAGAAGTAGTGAGGTAACTTGAAGAACAAGTCACAATTTTAGGGACTAATATGTAAAACTAAAAATCTGAAGTTGCACCTCATTGATGCCTATAAAAGGCAGTCTTCTTTGCTTCATTCACAAGTGGACAAACCCTGAAAATTCCTAAAAAGTTTGGGAGCTCACAAATTCCCCCCAAAAATAGCCCCCTACAATTTTCAGATCTGCAGTTTGAATTCAAATTGAAAACACCTTAGATCTTAGTTCATCTCAATAGAAAAGAAATACAAAAACAGAAAAACCTTCAAAAATCCAAATGAAAAAAAAACTGTTTCATTAGGAATTTTTAGGCTAATTTTGACTTTGGTTAGTGATGTTGATCTCTTAGGCCAATACTTGTTTGCTGAAATTTCTATGAAAGTACACTGGTTTGATTTCGAGTATTTTGGTCAACTTGAATTGGTTTTGGTGAAGCTTTGGGGTCGCTGAAAGTTTTAAATGGTGCTGAGTTCATTTTTGGGTTCATTTGGAGTTCGTTTGAGCTTGTTCGACTTTGTTTTGGTTTGACGTGTTGATCCTGCGTGATTTTAAAACATTTCTGAGCCCTGCACTCTTCCTGGACTGCCTGTGATCACCTGCTAACTACTGATGATCTCTCGTTCGTCTTCTCCTATTTCATTTTCAGGTACACACTTGAATTCATTGATGTAACCTCAGATTGGAGCAAAATGAAGTAGAATTTCAGACTTATATTCATGTGAATGCTTGTAGTGATATTCTGTCCAATAATGTGAAATTGTTCAGTTTTGGTTTATTTGAATTATGTTGAAGTAGGAACTGTAGAACTTAGGACTGCTTCTACTGATTTGAACCATTTGGATTTGTAATAGACTGTGGACTGTGAAAAGTGGAGATTGTTTGTTAGCCTTAATTAGTTTAATTTCGTATTTTTGTGTAGCTCAATCTTTGAAATCAGAAAGACAACTGAAATGGGAAACGATTCTGAGATCTATGATCCCTATGGGCATTAGCATGTTATCAAACAAATTGCGAACCAATGCAAAAGCCCTGTTCATGTTCAGTATCGACACTAATTGCAGTAGTTCATTTTAAAATCAGTAATCGCTCGAGTGTTGATTTAATAATGTGTCCTTGAGTAATTCAAAATAGTTAGTTATTTTGTGTTATCAAAATTGGGTCCCCAGTTCGATTCTCACCTTTTAAGAATTCACTAGACGACCATTGGATAAGTTAGCTTGTGCACGAAACTGAATTCAATCGGCTGGTATTGCTTTAATTTGAGTATATTCGTATTGTCTTCCTTTGCTATAACTGTTGAACACTTAGCATAATTTAGGAGCAACTTCAGGGGGTATTTGGGTTGATTTAATTGAAATTGTTGTTTGACTTAATAATTAGCTTAACTCCAGGCCATTTGAGCATTAGTGCCTTGGCAGATGGCCCAGGTCGATCATGATTGTGTGCTCACCCGGACCTGGGCCCAAACACACGATGGATTGGTCTTTGTGCCCACTTGGGTAATGGTTTCCTTATATGGGTTATGTTCAGGACCCCAACTGGTTAAGGATAAAATTCATATGAGTTCAATGGACCCAAGTATAATAAATCTCCAACAATTTTAATTAACTAGGACTTTTCCTTTCTTTATTAGAGACAAATAAAAATAGAAAATCATAGTGTTCGCATTAAATATTTTAACCTCGGGACGTGCCTTTTAGCGAATTTCATGGCTTCCCACAAAGTTAATAATACGCTAGTTGCTTTAGGCCCGGCATTTAATAATATAACCTTCCTAAACTCGGGTGCACATTTATGTGACCCAAATCCAAATCCCAACGAAGTTGAAATGTGTCAAGAACCACGGGTGCATTTATGTGACGTGGTTCGAGACGTGTTTTCACGACGTTGCAATTCTCTTCAAAAATAATAATAAAAGCGGTTCAAAGTTAAAAAGCGCATAAGTTAAAACATGTATTAAAATCAGATTTTAGCCAAATATAGCAGTTGAGCGACCGTGCTAGAACCACGGAACCCGGGAATGCCTAACACCTTCTCCCGGGTTAACAGATTTCCTTACTCGGATTTCTGGATCGCGGACTGTTAAATAGAGTCAATAATTTCCTCGATTCGGGATTCAACCGGTGACTTGGGACACCATTAATCTCCCAAGTGGCGACTCTGAATCTCTATAACAAATCCCGTTTCGATTGTCCTTTAATTGGAAAAACTCCTTTATACCCTTTCCGGGGTGTAGTAGCGGAAAAAGGAAGTGTGACATGTAGCAAGAGATAATAAACCATGATCTTAACAATTTACAGTTAACCATATACATTTCAAGTATTCAGCAGAACAAGTCATGAATAAGATTTCACATATATATATATATATGTCATGCGCACATTATGCCGAGGTCGACGGCCCGATCCAACAGAAAAATAACTTTGCACTGCCAGAGGGTCGAATGGCGCGAACCATAGATGCATCTATTTCTACCGAGGCAATCGGCCCGATCCACAAATAACAATTTATTTCAAGAAAACACATGAATGCGCATTTATTTCCAAGTGAATTCATACAGGTGTCCAACAAATATATACATTAGCTTATTTCTTTTTCAAGTCTCTAACATCTCCTAAGTGATCACATTAGCGAGAAAATATGGAACCAGTTACAAATATAGCCTGATACAGGCCCTAGACTACCCGGACAATTAACATAATAGTAGCTACGCACGGACTCTCGTCACCTAGTGCGTACGTAGCCCCCGCATTTAATAGCAAATTACTCAATTATTATACCTATGGGGACAATTCCCTCTTACAAGGTTAGAAAGGAGACTCACCTCGCTCCAAGTGCACTTCCAATACCAAGAACGAGTCCCAAACCCTCAAGTCGGAGCCGAACGATCCCAAACTAGTTAAATGAGGTAGGAACTAATCAATATAAGCTCACAAAATCGAATTCTAACTATTTAAGCAATTTCCCAACCATTAACACAAGTTTCCTAAAATCCGACCCCGGGCCCACGTGCCCGGATTCCAAAATTTTTCGAAGGAAGTTGTTCTCTATAACCTAAGTATCATTAATATATGATTTCTAGTTCATTTCATAATAAATTTCGTGGTAAAATTTAAGTTTTTATCAAAGACCTAGGTCTAGCTCTACACCATGATTTTACCTTAAATCCTAGTGTTTAATCTACCTAAACACAAGTGTTAAACTAAGAATGGGTGGGATAAGCTTACCTCAAGATGCCAAGTAGAAGTCCTCCCTCAAAAGCTCCCAAAATCGCCCAATGGAGTAGTGAAATATGGCAAAAATAGACTTAGAGCCCGCAATAAATGAATTCACTGCCTCAGCGATTTCCGCATCTGCGGTCAGGGGATCGCATCTGCGATCCCGCATCTGCGATCCCGCATCTGCGAGAAGAGGATCGCATATGCGAAATGGGCTAAAAGGGCTGGGACCGCTTCTGCGGTCCTGAGGCCGCTTCTGCGGTTCTAGAGCCGCTTCTGCGGTTTGGCCTGGCCTTCCCTAGGGCCGCATCTGCGATAGATGGACCGCATCTACGGTCTCGCACCTGCGGTCCACCAACCGCAGGTGCGGTTATGACAGAAGTAGCAGCTTCAGCTCTTCCCAAAAATTTGCACTTCACTCGAGCCTCGTCCGATTGACGCTCGGGGCTCCCGAGCCCCGCCCGAACATACCGACAAGTCTAAAATCACGAGACCGACCTACTCGAACCTTCGGAACACCCGAAACAACGCTAAATCTAGGAATCACCCCCTAAAACCAAATGAATCAAACTTATGAACTTCAAGTTCTTAATTTTCCTCTAACGGGCCAAAACGCCCTTAAACTACTCGGATTGACACCAAATTTTACGGGCAGGTCTTAAATGATATTTCGAACCAATACCGGGCTTCGGGGCCAACATACAAGCCCGATATCCATGAAATAAGTCATTAATCAGTTTCTTTAAATCCTTAAAACATCAAATAACAATTTCTAATAAAAATTTATTACTCGGGCTAGGGACCTCGGAATTCGATTCCGGGCATACGCCCAGGTCCCATATTTTCCTGCGGACCCTCCGAAACCGTCAAAACACGAATCCGGGCCCGTTTGCCCAACATGTTGACCAAAGTCAAACTTAGCCTTTTAACAAAATCCTAAAGAGTCAAATGTGCATATTTCAATCCAAACTCTTCTAAATCCCGAACCAACCATTCCCGCAGGTTGTAAATTAGTTAAAGCGAGCACGGAAAGTTTTATTTGGGGGAACGGGGTTCTAAATAGACAAACGACCGATCGGGTCGTTACACAGCTCGTCAAAACCACTAAAATCATAACATAAAAATGCATTGAATACTCTAAAGCTTCTTTTTTTTAGTCCAGCAAGGTGGTAAACATAAAATAAAAAAGCAGAAAGAGAAATGAGACTTTTATTTTGATCGAATTTTCTATTTTATATGTTTTATTTTACTTTTACAAAAAATGGGAATTTTTTCTTCTTGCTTGGTGGTAAACATAAAATAAAAAAGCAGCAAGAGAAATGAGACTTTTATTTTGATCGAATTTTATATTTTATATATTTTATTTTACTTTTACAAAAAAATGGGAATTTTTTCTTGTTACTTGAATATTAACTATTCAATTAAACTGAAATATTACAACTATATCAGGCTTTTTGGTGTTCAAATTGAAATTCCTTGGAATTATACTGTGTAATTACGAGATTGCTTTTTTAGTTTCTTTCCTTTTTGTTTTTGTTTTAATTTATTTTCTTTATAACTTTTTATTTCTATTTTTATAATTTTTTAAAATTTATTATACATTTATTTATTTTTTGAAATTTTAAAATATATTTTTCTTTGTACATTATTTATCTTTTATTTGTCTATATTTACTTCTTGTTATTCCATGTAATTACTTATATTTTATTTATTATTTATTTTATTATTCTTTTTTTTTGAAACTATAATTCCTAATATTAGAAATAACGAGTCATTAACAAACTTGACATATAATGAGTGATGCAATTAAAGTTAAATTTCGTTATTGAATGTGGTTAAAAACTCATTATGTGTCCTAATCTTAAGTTGTAGTGGAACTTACTATTATTACGTTGAAATTTATATATGTTAAAGTATTTTTTTTTTTTTGATTTAAAATTGTGTTATATTCATGGTTCCAATTTACTTGTTTTAGCAGTATTGGCTCACATTGTTGTTGTTCATTTTTTAGTTAGAATTGATAGATTAATTTTGTAAATAATTTGAATAATGTCATTAAATATTATTTTATTTTATCCAACATGAATTCCATGATGTTCTGACAAAACGTATATTTTTAATTTTTGTAAGTATCTAAACTAAATATTGTTAATTTGGAAAATATATATAAATTATTTTTACAATATTATTTATAAATATATAATTACTAATTAATGCATATTCACGAAAAAATATATATCATAAAAACCAAATATAATATTATTTATACTTATAAAAATTTATAGGCATATATTTATTATGTTAACTTTTAAGTTTTGATAATTAAGTCATTTAAAATTTAGTGTAACTGTGTAATTACACTTGTGCAACCAAACATTAATCTTGTAATTACATTGTAATTACACTATGACAAACAAACAGGTCGTCGTAATTACACAACTCTGTAATTACTAGGTTGTGTAATTACCTAATAATTACAACGATTTCAATTATCTGGTGGCTTTCAAAATAGACCCTAAGTGAAATTTAGGGAAAGATGTGTAAAGAACCGCCGCACCGATCATTCGGGGGGAGGCGGGTCACTGCGAGGTGGGTAGTTTATCTGGGGCGGATGCCTCCTAAAGAGTAACGGAGGTGTGCGAAGGTAGGCTCAAGCTAAGATTCTGCTCGTGAGCATAATGGTATAAGCCTTCCTGACTGTGAGACCGACTGGTCGAACAGAGACGAAAGTCGGCCATAGTGATCCGGGAGTCTCGTGTGGAAGGGCTCTCGCTCAACGGATCAAAGGTACGCCGGGGATAACAGGCTGATGAATCCGAAGAGCTCTTATCGCGAGTGGAATAAACGATTCAATACGCTGGATAAGAAGCGTAGTATACAAAGCAATCACTAGAGCGAAGGAGTGTAATAGGCAGAAAGGACTACTAGAGCTATATACTTTGAGAACGAGTGGAATACCTGAAACAAGAGAGGGTAGGTAGAGCACTTTCGCCTTTTAAGCTTTGCTTTCTCGATCCAGTACTATCTTACTAAAAAAAAGAACTTCTGAGTTAAGAGAAAGAAAATAGACACACCCTTACACAGCCTTAATTAATAATAATATAGAGGGCCTTCTTCTTTTTCTTTATTTATTTTATTTTCTCTTATTTTGCCTTCTATATCTTATATAGACTTTTAGCGTATAATAATTACCAATACGAGGACTATAGCCCAGATATATATTGATGAGATAGTGCCCTTCACTTCAAAACAATCAATCAGGACTGGTGCCATCCGCGCTTCTTCTGACTATTGAAAGTGGAAGTTCAAGCTTTGAAGCTCATTTTCCAGCATTCCTTTCAATTCTTTCAACCGATTTGGCAACTTTCAGCTATACAAAGTTAGGTGATTTACCGGGTCGACATTCATCTTGATTTCGGCCATTATTTTCTTCCTTTGAAATGATTGACCTGACCGGCTTGAAACTTGATTTAATTATCTAAGGAAGCCCAGCCAATTGAAAACTATATTTTTTCAAACGAAAGATCAAGACGAGTTGCTCCAGGTCCAGATATCTCCCTTCGAGATCGTTAGCATCAGCCTAAGTAGATTAAGTTTTTGAAGAAAAAGTCCTAAGTCAGAGGGGAGCAGGTCGCAAGGGTTGTATCCTATGGTGATCCGTTGGGCCTTTCGAACATTAGCTGCCCTTTCAGAATTCTAAAAAGATCAAGAATTGTGTGCCTTTAGATCCCGTCTTTCTTGATTATGAATCAAGACGAAAGGTCGGATGTACTTGTTCAGGTCAGGTCTACTTTTGGTCATTCTTCTCTTTGAAAAATAGAATGTTGCTCAAAGAAGGTGACTCGTATTCCCTTTTCGAGTATTATCTTCGCTGTGGATGATCAGTCGGTGTGCTTATGAACGAACGGATTCCACCTCTTTATGGGCTATATTCCCTGCTTGTCCCCCATACCCCTTTCAGCAAGGGTTGACGTGGTCTCCAAGAATCTTCTTCCGACCTCTTAGGTGGTCTGTCAAGTCGTCTAGCCTAGGGTAGTCCAAATAAAGGCAGGATTCTCTCATCTTTTATTTCCCTTTTTTCTGAGAGAGATGTCGTCCTTCCAGTTCATGATGAATTGAGTCCGCCATCTATTTCATAGTAATCACGAAAAGCAAGCCCTATGTGTCACAAGCAGGCACCACGGATTCTTTACTTTTTGGTGGGATAGAGGGCTTTTGTGCATTATAGCACAGGCCGTGACTACCTTTTTACTTGATTGATGCTGCATATCGCCCGCTTGTTCTATAGAAAACTAAGTGCCTATCAATTAGTTCCAAGAAAGCGGCCGGGGTCTAGCTAGAATTTCATTCCAATCTCGATATTGTTGGAATTGGTCTCGAAGAAGCGATTGCCCGCGAAAGCCGTAGCCCTTTAATTGCTGAACCAGGTCCAGGTCTTGCATTTGGTATCCCCGCTGTTGACGTCCCATCGAGTTAGCTAGTTAAGGGTGAAAGGGATTTAGGAGATACTCAGCTCCGCACAACATAGGGATTAGCACACTTTCGGGAAGAACTATCCCTGTTTCGGGAAGGGAATCACTTGCTGACTTCACTTTCACACTCGGCCAATGTTACTTCAGCCAGACATATGCTGGGGTTTTTGTCTCGGCCTTTTAGGGATGTTTGTCGATTGGTACTGTATAGTATCTAGTCATTTCAGTTCGGTATTTTTAGTATTCAGCTTTTCTCCTTCCAGTTTCGATTTATTCGGTTTGGTAATTTCAGTTTATTCGGCTTGAATATTAACTAGAGCATAGAGTCATAGAATGTAATATTCTTAATTAAAGTACTTAATGAAAACGTTCTAAATTCACGTAACTATTGACAAAATCTTTATCCAAAACCAACAAGTATCAACTAAGAGAAAAAAATGTGCATAATACAATTAATCATAGAAAATATCATATTACTTGTTTAGAGTTAAATTGTTGAAATTATAGAACAACAAGAACTAATCCAATATATGCAACAACAATATAAGGGTAACAGAGTAAGAAATACCCCAAAACCATTAAAATATTACGTTAAATTGTTTGGCAACCTAGAGAGTAATAATGGGCTTTACTACCAAGATCAAAAAAAGTATTGTGTAACTTCATATGTTAATCATTAATAACTGTAATGTGAATTTAGTAATATATTTCGATACAGTATCGTTGTTTCGGTATTATTTTTTTAAATACCAATATTATACCTAATACCAAATTATTTTAAGAACTTAAACAAAATACCATATTAAATACTAAAATACTGAATACCGTATACCAAAATTTTCAATTTTGATATTATAATTCGGTATTTATTGTATTATGCAGAACCCTACACCCCTCCCCCTAATTCTTTTCATTTTTAATAGTATATAACTGCAACTTAGGAAGTCAATAATTATTTGAAATAATATTTTGAATATTTTTTACAAAGTTTTTTAATTATAATTATTAATTTATTATATTTTTATATCATTTTTAACCATTATGAATATGTATATAAAAAAGAAGCAATATTTACCCGGTAAAATTATTCGTGCCAAGTGGTGATACCATTCATATCAACTTATCATAGTTAAGTAATTTAATAAAATCTATGAAAGTGTATATTAATTGTTTATGATTGAATGAGATAAGTCTACATTCAAATATATATCATATATTTATTAGATTTTTATCGAATGCTCGAGCGCCAACAATTTTTTATCATATTTACCCTAAATATAAAATGATTGATTCTCACATTCGACTTTCTTTTCATTATTATTTTCTGGCAGAATGGCACTTATGCTTGTGTTATTTTGTCATCCCGGTCCATGTATTCAATGAAGTTTTATCCAGACACCTAAACTCAATCAAAACATTTATTTTAAACCCCTCTAACCGTTGAGCTTATGTGTGTTTCATTTTGCCGAGTCAGAGAAATGAGTGGTCACGCGCTCTAAAAATGAGAGTGGATATATTTATTTTGATTTAAAAATATTAAAAAATAATAATGAAAAACCATAAAAAAGAAAAAGAGTAAATTAATTTCCCAATCCAAGTATCTCTACTCGTTACCCTTCGGCGTTATTTCCCCCCGTTTTTCCCCATCCTCTTCTCCCCCACTCTTTCCTATCGTAACGCCCCACCTCCCCACCCCCACCCCTCTACCCTTTATGGATAGTTAGCAATAATATTAATAGTATAAAAAGGAAAAGAATTTTCTTTTAAGGAAGCTAGATAAACAGATCTGTTAATGGCGTTAAAGTTTGTAAAGATATCAAAAAGCTATGGCCAAGTAATTTTCGTTTTCATCGGTCCATTGTGGTCATGGGTTTTTAAAAGGAGTCTGGTGAGTGGAGAAATAGGTCGTGGGGTCTGCTAGTGATTATTTTTCAGCGATCTGGTTTTGCTTTGTTTGAAATACTTCCAGCGATGTAGTCCTTTGTTTTCTAGTGATGGTACGCTGCTCGTTGGTTGTTGCCCCTTTTTGTGTCTTTGTAAATTCTATTACATTGGTAATCTGAATTTCACCTAAAATAGTGAGAGTAAGGAGATGAAGCAAGAGAATTTTCTTTATATGAAAATTGAGGAGTTTTTGAATTGGGGTTTAAGATTGTGCTCAGAAACGAGGAAAGAGAGCAAAACGATGGAGGCGACTCCGATTTTTCGATTGTTTCTTGGTGATAAGGACACCGATAGCATAGGAAGATGGGGATGTGTTTGAAATATTATTAAAAATTAATTTTTGAATAAATAAAGATGTGGTATTGATTTATCTGATAAGGACATGATATTTTTTCCATGTGTCACGACCCAAAATCGACTGTCGTGATGGCGCCTATCGTAAAACTAGGCCAGCCTCAACTCAACACCCAACATCAACAACAATAAGTTTGAAAACATTAACGGAAGCATTTAACATTAAAGAAAAATTGTCTGAAACATAAGAAATCCCAAAGTCATAAAATCCTACCAAAAATCAGGGTGTCACTAACTACATGAGCGTCTAGATAAGAAAATACAGTTTACTATAGTGTCTAAAGATATAAACTAAAAGTAAGACAAAGATAAAGAAGGAGAGTCAAGGCCCGCGAACGCCATGCAACAACCTCGATAATCTCACAACTCTGGAACCTCGATCAGCAACCGCCGCTACGACCGGTATCGCCTGGATCTGCACACGAGGTGCAACGGGTAACGTGAGTACACCAACTCATTAAGTAACAAGTCCAAACTTTGGACTGAAAGGTAATGACGAACTCAACCTTAACAGGTATAACTGAAATAAATGTGCAGAAACGCAAGCATGCTTCAAGTCAAATATACAGTCCAAAACAGTAAAGGAAATACAGATCTAAACAGTGTAAGGTATACAACTCAACTACCTCTACATGCCAATGCACAGACTATATGAAATGCACCATGTGTTCTCACTCTCAAGTGCTCAACCACTCGGTACTGTATATGGCCATCCGGCCCAGGAAAATCAATCCCGGAACATATATAACGCTGACAATAAGTCATCAGTACCGAGGAAAAAAGGAATCCAACCCTGTGGAGAAATCCATCTCCAGGTATCAATTACTTCGGACAAATCCATGTCCAGGGAAATCCATCCCTCAATAATGTCATTCGCGCTCACTGGGGGTGTGTTACAAACTCCGGAGGGGCTCCTGCAGCCCAAACGCTATCTAATCATCAATATAACCGCTGCGGCTTGCAGCCCGATCCCATAACTGTCACTCATAACCAGGCTCTCGGCCTCACTCAGTCATTAACCTCTCCAGTCTCACCCATGGGCTCACAATGTCATGAAAACAAACCCGGAACAATGGTATGATGAATCAATAAATAACTGAGACTGAGATATGATATAAAAAAAACGCACGAACATGACTGAGTACGAAAAATTAATGAAAGTAGTGAGTTGACAGCAAGAAATGACCACTAAGGGTCCCAAAAATATCGGAATAAAGCCTAAGCATGATTTACAACTCAATTACTTTTTCAAATGATGAAAACATGGATACCAACAGGATAGAGTCACTAAACGGTGCCATGGAGTCACCCAGGCCATAATTCTCACGGTGCACGTGATAAGTTAGGATTTTAACGTGTTTTATGCCCCTACTTGCCTATGCTTTAAGTATAAATTGCTACAAAATAGCCCCAAAATGCTCACAGCTTGTGCTTGATTGCAGGTTTGGTCGACAGAGTGACGAAATGTCAAAGATCGGCTCAAAAAGGAGTGAAACCTGCTAAAGTATCAATGACCAAGAGAATTGAGGAAAAAGGGCCTAGTGCGGACCGCGCAAAAGTGGATGCGGCCGCACTAGGATGTTCAGAGACATGGCATATCCAGTGGAAGTGCTACGCGGCTGCGGTTGGATTCTCGCGGTCCGCGGTCAGTCTACGCGGCCGCTTCACACTTTCGTGCGATCCGCGTGAACGAGATTCAAAGAGTTGAAGTTTTGACAATTCCAAACAATGCACTCCACGCTCTTTTATGTGCGGCCACGCCAACTTCCATCGCGGCCGCGGTGCACTTTCTCGCGGTCCGCGCTCCTCAACTTCAGAGAGCAAAAACCAGAAGTCCAAGAGCCAGTGCAGCCGCGGTCCTTTTTGCGCGGTCCGCGCTGACCCCGCAGGGGTATTTTTGTCCAGTTTTTCCAGCCTAGTATAAATAGAACATTTTACCATTTTTAGGAAAAAGTTTTATATTCTGAACGCAACTGAGCTCGTGAGACTGGATATTGTAGCCATTTTCGGTATTTTTGCTCTTTATTATTGTAGTTTCTTCTTAGTAATTAATTAATATGCTTAGTTCTTCATCTATTTCTTCAATTTCTGTACCTATCATGAGTAGCTAAACCCATTAGCTAGGGTTGTGGCTCAACCCTAGTGCGGGTAATTGATGGGGGTTGCCATCTAAGGTTAGATTGATATTGGGTGTTTGTTATTTGGGTTGATTTTAGGTTTTAATTAAGGATTGGTGGTTGCAAACACTGATTCTAGCTTTGTGGGTTTAACTTTTCTTGAGAAAGAGAGTCCATGACCCCAAAATTAACCCAACAAGGAATTGGGATGGACCCATGAGAAATGGTAGTCCCAATTAACGAGTTAAATCTCGTGAGAGTAATTACCCTACTTGAACCCTAGTTGCTTGGTCTAATTGGCCTACCCAATTGGTCTCGAGAGAGTCAATTGGGCAAAATCATTCTCTCTACCGAGAGGTGTGAGAGTAGGTACAATTGTGCAACGGTTATAGCATAAGCCCCAAATATGTCAATCTATCCTTAGTAGTTTCCACCCGTTAAATAACCACCTAGGTGATGCCATGACCCTAGTGCCTTTCTCTATATTACATACAACTTAGCAATATTCTCTTAGCATAATTTAGTGTTAATCATTAGTCTTATAATAGTCATTATAAAAAATCAAAAACGAAGAATGTTTGAAGTGACATTAGGAGAACAAACACATCTCTAGACTAGACAGAAAATCCAACTCCACTACTAGCTCCCTGTGGATATTCGATCCCGAACCACTATTCGGGTAAAAGCTATTGCGACCTGCTCTTCCTACCTTAGTGTAGTGTCGAGTCGGCAGTGATCAGCACGCCCGCTCACCCGTCACTTGGCATGTGTGTCACCTCAATACTAATCATATAACACATAGTTCAGGGTTTCGAACCCTCAGAACCAAGTTTGGAAGCGTTACTTACCTCAAACCAAGCAAAATCCTACTCCACGATGCCTTTGCAACTCAAATCAGCCTCCAAACATCTCGAATCTAGCCACAAGCAATACAATATGATCAATATAGGCTAAAGGAACCAATTCCACAAGAAAAATACCAAATTATAGCCAAAATCCAAAATCGGCCCCCGAGCCCACGTCTTGAAACCGACAAAAGTCACAAATCCCGAAAGCCCATTCACTCAATTGTCTAACCATACCAAATTCACTCAAATCCGACAACAGAATCCCCTTCAGAACCTCAAAATTCCATCTCAAAAACTCATCCACTTTTTCCCCAATTTTCACCCCAAATCACAATTTAGATGATCAAGATATAATCATGGAATTTAACCAAAACCAAGTGATAAACACTTACCACAATCAACTCCGTGAAAATCCCTTTAAGAATTGCCCTAATCCGTGATCTCTAGCTCAAAATATGAAAAATGAGCTCAAACCTCGATTTTAAATTTAACACTGTCTGCCCAGATTTCCTTCTTCGTGAACGCGACCGTCCTCCCGCGTTCGTGTAGAACAACTTGACTGGCTCTTCACTTTACTCTTCGCGAACGCGACAAATGCCTTGCGAACTTGATGCTTTGCTAGCTCAGTCCTTCGCGAACGTGACCACCACCTTGCGAACGCGTAGAACAAAACCTGGTGTCCCCAACTACCTCACTCCTCTTCGCGAATGCGACCCTGCTCCCATGTTCGCTATGCACATGCAGAATATACCTTCGCTTTCGCGTCCTCCCCTTCGCGAACACGAAGAACAAAATCTCACCACTCAGAAAACACTCTTAGTGAAGGTGAGGGCCCACTCGCGAACGGGAAAGAGGAAATTAGAAGAATGCAGTAGCAGATATCAGCAATCTCACCAAGCCCAAAATTAATCCGTTAATCACCCAAAACTCACCCGAGGCTCTTGGGACCTCAACAAAATATACCAACACATCCCATAACATCATACGAACTTAGTTGAACCTTCAAATCACCTTCAACAACACCAAAAACATGAATTAACACGGATTCAAGCCTAATGAACTTCGAAATATCCAAATTCCACAAACAACATCGAAATCTACCAAACCACGTCCGAACGACCTCAAATTTTGCACACAAGTCAGAAATGACACCACGAACCTACTCCAAGTTCCGAAAATCCAATCCGACCACGATATCAAAATTTCCACTGCTGGCCAAAATTGCCAAAATTCTAAGTTTCGCCAATTCAAGTCTAATTCTACTACAGACCTCCAAATCACATTCTTGCCGCGCTCCTAAGTCTAATATCACCTAAGGGAGCTAACGGAACAATAAAAATTCAAATCCAAGGTCATTTACACATAAGTCAACATCCGTTCAACTTTTCCAACTTAAACTTTCAAATAAGAGACTATGTGTCTCAATTCACTCCGAAACCACTCCGGACCCGAACCAACTAACCCGGTATATCATAATATAGTTGTAGAACACAAAAGAAGCAGGAAATAGGGGAACGGGGCTATAACTCTCGAAACGACCTGTCGGGTCCCTCTCTTAAACAAACGTTCGTCCTCGAACGGGTCTAGAAACATACCTGGAGCCTCAAATGGGTGTGGGTATCTCGTCCACATCTCCCGCTCGGTCTCCCAAGTAGCCTCCTCCACGGGCTGACCTCTCCACTGCACCTTCACTGAAGCTATATCCTTTGACCTCAACTTTCAGACCTGACGACCGAAAATAGCCACCAGCTCCACACCATAAGTCAAATCATATCCAACTGAACCGTGCTGAAATCAAAAACATGAGATGGATCACCGATATACTTCTGAAGCATAGAAACATTAAATACTGGATGCATACTCGATAAGCTAACTGGCAAAGCAAGCTCATAGGCCACCTCCCCAATCCTCCAAAGCATCTCAAACAACCCAATAAACCGAGGCTCAACTTGCCCTTTTTTCCAAATCTCATAACACCCTTCATGGATGAAACTTTCATCAAGACCTTCTCCCGAACCATGTAAGACACATCACGGACTTTTCTGCCAGTATATCTCTTCTGTCTTGACTGCGTCGTGTGAAGCCGCTCCTGAATTAATTTCACATTTTCCAAAGCATCTTTAACCAAGTCTATACCCAAAAGCCTAGCCTCACCTGGCTCAAACCAACCTATTGGAGATCTACACCGCCTCCTATATAAAGCCTCATATGGAGCCATCTGAACACTTGACTGATAACTGTTGTTGTAAGCAAACTCCGCGAGTGGCAGAAACTTGTCCCATGAACCCCCAAAATCAATAACAGAAGCGTGTAGCATGTCCTCGAATATTTGAATAGTGCGCTCGGACTGTGCGTCCGTCTGAGGGTGGAATGTTGTGCTCAAATCAACCTGAGTTCCCAACTCTCGCTGCACGGCCCTTCAAAACTGCGATGTAAACTGCGTGCCTCTATCTGAAATGATGGAAACTGGCACCCCACGAGGCGAACAATCTCTCTAATGTAAATCTCAGCCAATCGCTCTAAAAAATAGGTAGTACTCACAGGAATGAAGTGTGCAGACTTGGTCAGTCGATCCATAATTACCCAAATAGCATCGAACTTCCTCGAAGCCCGTGGGAGCCCAACTACAAAATTGATGGTAATTCGTTCCCACTTCCACTCTAGAATCTCTATCTTCTGAAGCAAGCCACTCGGTCTGTGATGCTCATATTTCACCTGCTGACAGTTGAGACACCAAGCTACAAACCCAACTATGTATTTCTTCATTCATCTCCACCAATAGTGCTATCTCAAATCCCGATACATATTCGCGGCACCCGGATGGATATAATACCGCGAACTGTGGGCCTCCTCCAAAATCAACTCCCGTAACCCATCCACATTGGGCACACATATCCGGCCCTACATCCTCAATACCCTATCATCACCAATAGTCACATCTCTGGTATAGTCGTGCTGAACCCTGTCCTTGAGGACAAGCAAATGAGGATCATCATACTGGCACTCTCTGACGCGATCGAATAAGGAAGAACGAGAAACCACACAAGCTGGGACCCGATTGGGCTCTGAAATATCCAATCTCACAAACCGATTAACCAAGGCCTGAACATCAACTGCTAGTGGTCTCTCACCAACAGGAAGGAATGCAAGACTACCCATACTCACCGCCTTTCTACTCAAGGCATCGGCCACGATATTGGCCTTTCCCGGATGGTACAAAATGATAATATCATAGTACTTTAGCAGCGCCAACCATCTCTACTGCCTCAAATTGAGATCCTTTTGCTTGAACAAGTGCCGGAGGCTACGATGATCAGTAAACACCTCACAAGACACACCATAGAGATAGTTCCTCCAAATCTTCGACGCATGAACAATGATAGCTAACTCCAAATCAAGAATATGGTAGTTCTTCTCATGGGGCTTCAATTGACGCAAAGCATAAGCAATCACTCTCTCCTCCTGCATCAAGACACACCCAATACTGATTCGAGAAGCATCACAATATAAAGTATAAGAACCAGAAGCTGATGGCGGAACTAACACTGGAGCTGTGGTCAAGGCAGTCTTGAGCTTCTGAAAGCTCGCCTCACACTCATTCGACCACCTCAAAGGAGCACCCTTTTGGGTCAATTTGGTTAAGGGCGATGCAATAGACGAGAAACCCTTAACGAACCGACGGTAATAACAAGCCAACCCAAGAAAGCTCCTAATCTCTGTGGTTGAGGACGGTCTGGGCCAACTCTCAACCGCCTCTATCTTCTTTGGATCAACCTAAATACCCTCGTTGGACACCACGTGTTCCAAGAACGCTACTAAACTGAGCCAAAACTCACACTTGGAGAACTTGGCATAAAGCTTCTCCTCCCTCAGCTGTCGCAATACAACCCTCAAATGCTCAGCGTGCTCCTCCTGGCTGCGAGAGTACACTAGGATATCATCAATGAACACAATAACAAACGAGTCGAGATAAGGCCGAAACACGCTGTTCATCAAATGCACGAATGTTGCTGGGGCGTTGGTCATCCCAAAAGCCATCACGAGGAACTCGTAATGACCATATTAGGTCCTAAAAGTTGTCTTAAAATTGTTCGAGTCCCTAATCTTTAACTGGTGTTACCTTGACCTCAAATCAATCTTGGAGAACACTCTCGCTCCCTGAAGTTGGTCAAGTAAATCATCAATACGAGGCAAGGGATTATTCTTGATTGTGACTTTGTTCAGTTGTATGTAATCAATACACATTCTCACGGTGGCCATCCTTCTTCTTCACAAATAGAACCGGTGTACCCTAAGGTGACACACTAGGTCGAATAAACCTCATATCAAGGAGTTCATAAAGCTGCCCATTCAATTCCTTTAACTCTGCCGGTGCCATATAATACGGTGCAATAGAAATGGGCTGAGTGCCCGGCACCAAATCAATACCGAAATCAATATCCCTATCCGGCGGCATGCCCGACACGTTTGCAAGAAATAAATCTGAAAAATCTCTCACCACAGAAACTGAATCAATAGTATGAGTCTCTGCACTGACATCCCTCAAGAAGGCCAAATACGAAAGACAACCCTTCCCAACAATTCGTTGGGCCTTCAAGAATGAAATCACTCTACTGTGAACATAATCCAATGAACCTCACCACTCAATCCATGGAAACCCCGGCATAGCCAATGTCACCGTGTTAGCATGACGGTCCGAATAGCATGACAAGGAGACAACCAATCCATGCCCAATATCACATCAATGTCAACCATACTAAGCAGTAACAGATCAACTCTAGACTCTAATACCCTAATAGTCACTACACACGACCAGTATACACGGTCCACAATAATAGTATCGCCCACCGGCGTAGATACACGGACAGATGAAACTAGAGACTCACGGGGCATGTCCAGATTGAGTAAAATACGATGACACATATGAATAGGTGGAACCAGGGTAAAATAATACAGAAGCATCTCGATGACATACAGAGATAATACCTGTGATCACTGTGTCTAAAGAAATGGCATCTGGTCTGGCAGGGAGTGCATAGAAACGGGCCTGACCGCCACATGATCGCCCCCCCCCCCCATAGGGCGACCCCTAGTTGATTGACCTCCACCCCGAGCTAGCTAAGTGGGTGGTCAAGGAACTGGTGCTGAAGTCGAAGGCTCACTCCTCTACTGAGATGAACATCCCAAAAGGCGGGGGACAGTACCTCTCGATATGACCCAAATCTTCACACTCAAAGCAACCTCTATCGGCCACTGGCGGTGGGGACTGAAGGGAGCCCCGAGCACCGAGATACCCGCTAGAAGGCCCCGGCATAGATGAACCTTGAGCTGATGGTGCATGAGACAAACTCTGAACTGGAAGGGCATTGAGAGATGAGTGGCCCTACTGAGAACCATGGCCAGATGCTGCACCATGGTGAACTGGGCGGGCCGTCTGAGCATGCCTGTAAGGACGACCTCTGCCGTAGTGAAACTAACGCTCAGAAGGAATACCACCAAAGCTACTTGAACCACGAGACCTCTTGGCATCCCTCTCAACCCACTCTTGACTGCGGACCGACTCTATCTCCCGAGCAATATCAACAACCTCCTCAAAAGTAGCACCAGACATCCTCTCTCTAGTCATAAGTATTCGTAGATGGTAAGTGAGGCCATCAACGAACCTCCTGATCCTCTCCCTATCCGTGGGAACCAACCAAACAGCATGACGGACCAACTCAGAAAATCTCATTCGTACTACATCACCGTCATACCATCCTGATGCAACTGCTCGAGCTGTCTGCGCAGCTCCTCTCTGCGAGATCGCGGCACATACTTCTCCAAGAAGAGAACACAAAAATCCTGCCATGTAAGTGGAGCTGCACCAACCGGCCTACACCTCTCATACGCCTCCCACCAAGTGAAGGCAGCTCCACTGAACTGAAAGGTAGTGAACGAGACCCCACTGGTCTCCAGAATACCTGTTGTAAGGAGAATCCTCTAACACTTGTCCAAGAAACCCTAGGCATCCTCGCCCTCTACACTGCTGAAAGTCGGAGGCTAGAGCCTCCCAAACCTCTCCAATATACGCTGCTCATCATCAGGCATGAATGGAACCACATAGTCCTGAGAAGGTGCAACCGGCTGGGCTGGTGGTGCCCCCGGTGTCTGGAGTCCCTGTACCACCTGCTCTGGTGTACGGACGACTGGAGTCTAAGTACCTCCCCCGGCCTGGGAAGTGGCTGCTACAGTAGAAACCGAGACCTCCTGAGCAAGACAGGTGCACACGGTCAGAATTTAAGCTAAGGTCTCCTAAAGACCTGGAATCACGAAGGGCACAACTGGTGCTTGAGCTGGTCCCGCTGGTGCATCCACAACTGGGACTTGATCCTGAACTGGGGCAACTGGTGGATCTGCAGGTGCTGCCCTATCTGCTGTGCGGGCTACATCTTTGCCCCTACCATGACCTCGACTGCGACCTCGGCCTCTCGCGGCCCTGACTGGTTGCACTGGTGGCTGTCCGTCCTGCCCGGTAGCACGTGTCCTCACCATCAATGAGAGAATAGAATACCTTAAGTTTAGTTACCGGTATCAACAGATTCGGACGATAAGAATTCAAGAATGTGAAGTTTCCTAAGAGTTCTACCGCCTCCCGAAGATAAGTATAGACGTCTCCCTACCGAACCGCGAGACTCTACTAAACCAGCTCATGACTCGTGAGACCTATATAACCTAGACTCTGATACCAACTTGTCACGACCCAAAATCGATTGTCATGATGGCGCCTATTGTGAAACTAGGCCAGCCTCAACTCAACACCCAACATCAACAACACTAAGTTTGAAAACATTAACAGGAGCATTTAACATTAAAGAAAACTGTCGAAAATCCCAAAGTGAAACAATCCAGCCCAAAACCAGGGTGTCACTAAGTACATGAGCGTCTAGATCAGAAAATGCAGTCTACTACAGTGTCTAAAGATATAAACTAAAAGTAAGACAAAGATAAAGAAGGAGAGTCAAGGCCCGCGAACGCCATGCAACAACCTCGATAATCTCAAAACTCTGGAACCTCGATCAGCAACCGCCGCTACGACCGGTATCGCCTGGATCTGCACACGAGGTGCAAGGGGTAACGTGAGTACACCAACTCAGTAAGTAACAAGTCCAAACTTTGGACTGAAAGGTAGTTACGAACTCAACCTCAACATGTATAACTGAAATAAATGTGCAGAAATGTAGGCATGCTTTCAAGTCAAATATACAGTTCAAAACAGTAAAGGAAATACAGATCAGAACAGTGTAAGGTATACAACTCAGCTACCTCTGCATGCCAATGCACAGACTGTATGAAATGCACCATGTGTTCTCACTCTCAAGTACTCAACCACTCGGTACTGTATATGGCCATCTGGCCCAGGGAAATCCATCCCGGAACATATACAATGGTGACAATAAGTCATCAGTACCGAGGAAAAAGGGCAATCAAACCCTGTGGAGAAATCCATCTCCAGTTATCAAGTACTTCGGACAAATCCATATCCAGGGAAATCCATCCCTCAATAATATCATTCGTGCTCACTAGGGGTGTATTACAGACTCCGAAGGGGCTCCTGCAGCCCAAACGCTATCATAATCATCAATATAACCGCTGCGGCGTGTAGCCGAATCCCATAACTATCACTCATAACCAGGCTCTCGGCCTCATTTAGTCATCAACCTCTCCAGTCTCATCCACAGGCTCACAATGTCATGAAAACAAACCCGGAATAATGATATGATGAATCAATAAATAACTGAGGCTGAGATATGATATAAAAAAATGCACGAACTTGATTGAGTACGAAATATTAATGGAAGTAGTGAGATGACAGCAAGAAATGACCACTAAGGGTCCCAACAATACCGGAATAAATCCTAAGCATGATATCTAGCATGTTTACAGCTCGATTACTTTTTCAAATGATGAATACGTGGATACCAACAGGATAGAGTCACTAAACGGTGACATGGAGTCACCCAGGCCACAATTCTCACGGTGCACGCCCGCTCGCCCGTCACTTGGCATGTGCGTCATCTCAATACTAATCATATAACACATAGTTCAGGGTTTCGAACCCTCAAAACCAAGTTTGGAAGCGTTACTTACCTCAAACCAAGCAAAATCCTACTCAGTGATACCTTTTCCACTCAAATCGGCCTCCAAACGTCCGAATCTAGCCACAAGCAATACAATATTATAGATATAGGCTAAAGAACCTACTCCACAAGAAAAATACCAAATTATAGCGAAAGTCCAAAATCAGCCCAAACCCAGCCCCCGAGCCCACGTCTCGAAATCCGACAAAAGTCACAAAGCTTGAAAGCCCATTCACTCATGAGTCTAACCATACCAAATTCACTCAAATCCGACAATAAAATCCCCTTCAAAACCTCAAAATTTCATCTTTTATAACTCTTCCACTTTTTCCCCAATTTTTCAGCCCAAATCACAATTTAGATGATAAAAATCAAGATATAATCATGGAATTTAACCAAAACAAAGTGAGAAACACTTACCCCAATCAACTCCGCAAAAATCCTTTCAAGAATCGCCCACATCCGTGATCTCTAGCTCAAAATATGAAAAATGAGCTCAAACCTGGATTTTGAATTTAGCACTATCTACCCAGATTTCCTTCTTCGCGAATGCGACCGTCGTCTCGTGTTCGTGTAGAACAACTTGACTGGCTCTTCACTTTACTCTTTGCGAATGCGACACATGCCTTGCGAACACGATTCTTTGCTAGCTTAGTCGTTCGCGACTGCCACCTCGCAAACGCGTAGAACAAGGACCTGGGGTTCCCAACTGCCTCACTTCTCTTCGCGAACGCGACCCAGCAACTGTGTTTGCTATGCACATGCAGAATATACCTTCGCGTTCGCATCCTCTCCTTCACGAACGCGAAGAACAAAATGTCACCCCACAGAAAAAACTCTTCGCGAACGCGAGGGCCCACTCGCAAACGCGAAAGAGGAAACCAGAACAATGCAGCAGCAGATATCAGCAATCACACAAAGGCCAAAAAATGATCCGTTAACCACCCGAAACTTACCCGAGGCCCTCGGGACCTCAACAAAATATACCAACACATCCCATAACATCATATGAACTTAGTCGAACCTTCAAATCACCTTCAACAACACTGAAAATACGAATTACACACGGATTCAAGCCTAATGAACTAAGAAATTTCTAAATTCCACAAACGACGCCGAAAACCTACCAAACCACGTCTGAATGACCTCAAATTTTACAGACAAGTCATAAATGACACCATGAACCTACTCCAACTTCTAGAAATCCAATCCGACCCCGATATCAAAATTTCCGCTGCCGGTCAAAATCGCCAAAATTTTAACTATCACACCTCCTTTTTTCCGAAGGAGTAGGTAGTTTTCCAATTAAAGTGATATTAATTGAATTGGAATGATTTATTCATTTAGAGTCGCCACCTAGGATAATTATGGTTCCCAAGTCATCGGTGCATTTTAAAATTCCAAATCGAGGAAAATTCACTTTATTTTAAAGTCTGCGAAACCAGAAGACCGGGTAAGGAACTCTGTTAACCCAGGAGAAGGTGTTAGGCATTCCCGGATTTCGTGGTTTTAGTACTGTCGCTCAACTATCAATAATTGGCTTAATTATCTTATTTATTACATGTTTAAAACCTATTATGGATTTCTTACTTTTTAACTGCTTTTAATTATTTTATGGAGTTATTAGAATATGTCGTGATGTCGCGCACCTATTGTTTTTGTACACATAGCGAATCACGTCACGTGAAACGCACCCGCGATCTATAACATGTTGATTTTTATTATTAGAAGTTCAGGTCGAGTCAGGTGAAACACACACTTGAATTGGGGGTTATGTATCATCACTATGCCACGGGAACCGTAACCATAATCACGATAATTTATTATTGGTCACGCCTAAAGCAAACTAGTTCATGTACTACTGGCATCATAATTTCACATTTCATTTTCTTTTTTTCATAAGCAATTAAACCAATATCATAGTCCCAAAAATAAGAGGAAAATGTTTGTACTGGATCTTGCCATTAATCTTGCAACGGGGAACCTCTTGTCAGGTACTGATAACTAAATCTTTGAAATATATAAAGGAAAAGCTAGAAAGGATATCTTGCCCCAGCAAAACATGAAATCTGTAACGAATCTTTGCAAATTATACCACCTAATTACCACATATTAATTATGAAATCAAAGAATAAATAACGGAGGAAAGTTGGAAATAAAACCTCAGCTTCTTTTATTTATGAAGATCGAGCCAACTAACAGAAACTTGGCGGCAACCTCAAACAAACGCCAAGGAATGAAGCTCGAACGCGGCCTCGAACTCGACTCTCGGAGCTACTGTTTTTGTGTGATTTTCGGGGCTGTTTCGAGCTATTATTTCAAATGGATTTCATGGTGGTGAAGGGGAGAAAATAGTCGTGTTCTTGAATGGCTTTAATGGTGAAGAAGATGGGGTTTCTTTCATAGATGGATGTAATAGGCTATGGAGGATTTACATGGTGTTCTATATAAAGATTTATGAGATTGAGGCTAAGGTGAGTCCTTTCAATTTCAGCGTGCTATGTGAGCACTAAAATGGAGTGAGCTGCGATTGTTTTTGAAACAGAAGAGCAGCGATGTGTTTTTGGGGTGGCTGCTCGTTTTTCTCCTTCTTTGGTGGGAGTGTGTCGCTATCTTTTTTGTGAAGGGAGATGGTTCTCCATTCTCAAAATTCCAGCTCAAGATCTACATACACAAGCACACATTACATATCCCAGAAAAATGACTGGAACTGTCGTTTCCTTTTTTTTTTTTTTGAAAATCTATCTGGGGCATACGTATTATATAATGGCGAAATACATAAATGGCCCCTCCAAGTTTTCTACAACGGTCATTTGAACACCTCAACAGACCTATTTATCAAGTAGACACTTCAAGTGTCTGTTAAGTAAATCAAATAGACACTCCGGTACAACATACCATATGCGTGAGTTATACTTGCCAAATGAGCCAATCAATGAACAACACGTGTAATTTGTAATTAAAACTTAACACAAATTAACCAAAAAAAAAACAAAATAAAATTTAAAGAAGAAAAAAGCCTTCTCCGGCGTCCCTTTCTCCTCCTCTCTCCCCCCCCCCCCCCATTCCCACCTCCAACTTCATCTTCCGATGTCAAAGAAGACCCCTCCGACCAATCCCCTTCTGTCTCGTTGCCTCTCACGAGAAAGGCTGATGACCATGAGTCCATGACAAAAATTTGGAGACCACCATAAAAGAAAGAGATGACCGGAGTCGACGGTGGTTGGAACATATTCCGTTGAACTTTTTCTTATTTATTTTCTCCTCCATAGCCCCCCTCCCCTACAAAACACTCTGTTAAAACTTATCTCCGCCGGAAAATATCCAACCGGTAATCGCCCGATCTTCTAACTCATGTTCCTCTCTTAAAATCAACTTTAGAATTAAAGATTCCAATAGAGTCGATTCTTTCAAATTTTTCCAGCGATGAGCTTTTCCGGCGAGAGAGGCCACAGGATGAGAATTTTCGGCAAGGTTCTTGGGTGACTAGGTTATTCGCTTGGCTATTCTATATTTTTTTATATTTTTATTTATTTAAGAAAAAATTTTAGATTTATTTTTTGAATATGGATAGGATAGGTTTTGGGTGTAGGGTGTGTCGGAGAAGAAGGTGGGAACTGGGAAGGTGAAGTGGAAGGGGTCTGACGGGAGTTTGAAGGGAGGATGATTTGGGGAAAAGGGAATAGGGGATACAGAATTGCAGATGGGTTTGTTTGGGCAGAAGGTAGGATGATTTGGAGAAGAAAGAGTGAGGAAAAGTGGGCTCCACCAGTTAAATTAAAAAAAGAAAAAGAAATAAACATAATTTTGAAAGGCTTCACTTGCTGCAAGGCGAGTGTAGTACACACATTTTGCCATGTCACTTTGAAGGGTTTAAGTGATACACTGAAAAATAACTTGAGGTGTCTACTTGATAAATAGGTATGTTGAGGTGTTCAAATGACCGTTGTGTACAACTTGGAGGGGCCATTTATGTATTTCGCCAAATGACAGTGGTGACCGTTCTTTTTTCTCTTAATCTCTATATCTGTCCCCCTCTCTCGTGTGTGGAAGATATATAGGGGATGGGATCCCCTCAAGTAGTGTACTGTCCAGTAATGCTCAATACTTTCTTAGATGCATGCCATGTGTGCAGATGGAGTTTCAAAGGCTTAGATTTAGTTTGTACTTATGCTTCCTTATTTCTATTTATTAAACAAATATAATACTTTAAAAAGTAAAAAATAAAAAGAAAGTGGCAGGGTTTTCTTCCCCAACCCCAACCCACGAACTATGCTCTCCTCTTCTTCACCCTTAGATTTCCTTCACACACAGATATTGGAGAACTTTTATTTAAAAAAATCACTACACTTTCCCGTTATTCAAATTTGAATTGAAATACCCAAACTCCCATCTTATATATTTTTAGATTACCAGACATTCACTTAGAATTTAAAAGAATTCAATCAAGTTTCTAGAATAATGCCACTTTGTGAAAGAAGACAAAGATGGAGAAAACAATGTAGAATTTCCTGCCTTTTTAATTTTTTACTTTTTAAAATATTATATTTGTTTGATAAAGTAAATAGAAAAAAAAAAGAAATACAAGTACAAACTAGATCCAAGCCTTTGAACCTCCATCTGCACACGTGGCATGCATCTAATAAGCCATTGAGCATTACTGGACACTACACTACTGGAGGGGATCCTATCCCGATATATAGGTGTAAGTATAGGGATTATGTGGTAGCCGAAAATGCATGTGAGTTTTGAGGGAGAGCATGTGAGTTTGTTACAAAAGATAAGGAAGAATCTTGCCACATGGAAATGACTCATTGGCTCTTGCTTTAATTAATATTTTTTCTTTTCTTTTAAGAGTGTAAAATAAAAATACTAGCTCAATATTTTAAAATCAAGAACATATAATTATTTTGTAATATTTTATTTTCTTAAATAAAACCTACTAAAAATGAAATAAAGGTTAAAATATGTAGATTGAGCTTAAAATTATTTACATATTTAGCTAGTATTTTGACTACTTATTTATACTCTTTTACTTTTGTTTTAGCTCAAAATTGCTTAAAGGTATTCCCGAAAACCGATAAAATGTGCTTACTTGCTGGAGTGTTGGAATATGAGTCAAAGAGATGAAAATCAACTCAAGAAGGAGTAATTTTGGATAAGGACTAAAATAAAGGAAAAACAGAAATGCGGACCGCACAATATTGAGTGCGGACGCAGACCATGAAGAAACCTCCGACAGATTTCCTTTGTAAAGTACGGACCGCACAATTATTGTGTGGCCGCAGAAGATGAAGTTCAGAGAGATGGGATTCTCGGTCATGAAGAAGTGCGGACCGCACCATTGTTGTGCGGACGTAGAATTCAAAAGTGTGGCCGCACTCAGAAATGTGCGGTCCGCAGAGGTCGCTCATGTCAAACTCAATTTCGAGAGTGTGGTCGTACTTAGAAATGTGCAGTCCGCGGAATCTGAAGAAGTGCAGCCGCAACCCAGAATTGTGCGGCCGCAGAAATCCATCTATTCTAGCTAGCTTCAAAGTGCGTATCTCACACAGAATTGTGCGGTCGTAGAATCTCCGCAGGGGGAATTTTATCCGATAATTTCAGCTGTGTATATATAGTCTTCTTTTTTTAAAATTAGGTTAAGTTTGAACCTCTGAAAGTTTGTAGCCGTTTTTATTTTTTGTTTTATGTAACTTTAGCTTACTTTAGTGATTAAACATTAGATTATTATCTTTTAATCTTGCAAAAATGTGTTTAATTATCATTTCTTCTTTAATTTCTTCATTTTTATCTATGAGTAGCTAAATTTCTAGCTAGGGTTGTCACCCAACCCAAGTGTAGGTACCTAATGGGTGGTTCATGTTGTAACGACCCGACTGCTCGTTTTGAGCAATTTCATCCGGTTCAGCCGTTTGATATCACGAGTAGCTTCATACTACGTATATCGACTTACGTGCACGGTCCGGTGTGAAAACCAAAAAGCTTTTATGTAAAAATATGAAAAATATAGTAATTTCTAGAGTTAAAATTTGGTTTTTAGTTGATTTAGTCAATATTTTTGGTAAACGGACCCGGATCTGTGTTCCGATGATCTCGCGAGGTCCGCGGTAAAATATGGAACTCGAGCGTATACGCGGTATTGAATTTCGAGGTCCCCAGCATTAGAAAAAAAAATTGAAGAAAATTGTTGTGCTGGTTTTCAAAGGAAATAAATAAATAAATTAATGTTTGAACTCATTGGTATCGGGCTCGTATTTTGGTTCCGGAGCCTGGTAAAAGTTTGTTATAATATTTAAGTCCTATCTGTGAAATTTGGTGAGAATCGGAATTGATTTGACATGATTTTGATGTCTAGTTGAAAAGTTAGAAAATCATGAGTTTTGAGGTTAAATTCATAGTTTTTGATGTTATTTTGATGATATGATCACACGAGCAAGTCCGTATGATATTTTTAGACTTGCGTGCATGTTGGGTTTGGAGCCCCGAGGGCTTGGGTGAGCTTCGGATAGGTTTAGGCTATGTTGCGCTTGTTTTTGGATGCTTCATCGTCGTTTCTTCAAGCAAAAATGATACTAAATTAAGCAAATGAGATCCAAATTCAGTTTTTATTAAACCATTAGATACGTATCGAAATTACGGTGTCATAGGAAAAAGAATCATCGAATTTGGACATCGTATGAGGAAGTTATGCTCATTTTCGAGTCAGGAAAAATTGCTGGTTTCTAGTGAGGTCGCAAATACGAACCATTTCATCACAATTGCGATGGCCAATTCGCAAATGCTAACTTTTTGTCGCAAATGCGACTTCTGCCAGCCCTGCCTTGTTCGCAAATTGCGAGGGTTCGCAATTGCGAACCCTGGGTCGCAAATGCGACATCTGAGGCTTGTTAAGTGAGATTTTTGACGAGATGTTCACCCATTTTTCAACTTTCTCAAACCCTAAACCTCCATAGGCGATTTTCCAAATACCCAAACTTCTCCAAATCATTGGGTAAGTGTGTCTAATAAATTTCCAACTATATTTTGTAATTATATCTTAGATTTAACATCAAATTCATGAGAATCTAAAGGAAAATTTGGGGAAAATTGTGAAATCTTTCAAAAATAAAAAATGATGATTTGAATGTCCAAATGGTATCGGAATTAGATAAACTCGTAGCGGAATGGGTGTTCGGTTTTTGTAAATTTTGTCGGGTTCCGAGGTTCGGGCCCGGGGAGTTGGCTTTTTGCAAATTGTATAAGAATCATAGTTTTGTCAATTGAAATTGTTTTCTCTTACATTGTTTGATGTATTCAAGTCATTTTTGGCTAGATTGAGCCGAGCGTTGATGAATCGGTAAAGGAAAAGCTAAATTGAGTATTGAACTGGCCGAATTGAGGTAAGTATCTTGCCTAACCTCGTGTGGGGGACTTTCCCTTAGGATTTGAGTCTTCTATGTTGATTGTAGTCCGTGTACGCGAGGTGATGAGTGCGTGTTCGGACTTATTTGTGAAAAGTTGGCCTTTTAGAGTTCTTAGGTCATTGTATTCACTAAGTATGAAGTCGTTCTTGATATGATCGAGCTTCCATTTACTAGTTTCACCTCTACATGCTTTAATTGGAATTAATTTCTTTATGATTCATTCTTATTGCCTATTTGACTATTATTTTGCTTAATTGAAGATTTTTTACCTCTTCTATTGTCATGCTTTCTTTCATAACTGCTTGTCTTTATTGGAAACCATTATTATCTCTCCTGTAATTGTTTAGTCTTAATTGAGGTTATGATTATCTTCCTGCTGCTCATCCATAATTGAAATTGTTGTATATCCTTCGTAAATTGCCCAACCTTAAATGAAGTTTAGGTATCCTATATTTAGTTGACATTTCCTTATTTGGAATGATTTGATTCGTGTTAGTTTCCTTGTTGTTGAACTACATATTGTGCGATCGTTGCTTCACATTATTTTCTCCCTTGTTGAGCTGTTTTTATTACGCTTAGTATTCTCTATTTTTGTTATTCCTTGTGAGCTAGTTTTATCGTCTCCTTGTGATCGAAAGTTCTCGAGTTGATTTACTTGTCGTGTTCTTGTATATATTGTCATTGTTGATGTGGTACTTGTTGTGGTGCTGCACGAGGTTTCTGCCGTGCGGTTATTGTTATAGGGTTGCACGAGGTTTCTGTCGTGATATTGCTACTATTGACATATTGCACATCCGAGTGACAATGAGGAATATATATATATATATATATATATATATATATATATACTTATATGTGGGTTGCGCATGTGGCGAGACAAGGTGGGAACATTATGATGCACGTGTGGCGAAACAACCCTGGGGGCATTCTTGCTGTTTGATATTGTATTGTGGTATGATTACCTGTATGAGTTTTATCTCGTGAAAGTTGTGAGAAAACATCTTACGTGACGTCCGTTCTTTTCCTTATGCTTATTAGCTGGTAGGATACGGAAGCATACACGTAGTTGAACACTTCCATTGGATATGAAGTTCTCTTGATATTGCTGAGTACAGATGTACACCCTCGTCTACTTGTCATATAAGTGAGAGTAGCTCTAGTTAGTAAGTGAGTTATCAGCGTGACCATGAGTTGTGATGGGGGCACAGGATGCCAAGTGTTAGGGTTCAGGTATTGGGAACCGTGAGCTGTAAGTTGTCCGAGGTTCGTTATTTCGTGGAGTCTGTTGGCTAAGACTTGATGTGAACACTGTCGTAGGTTCTGAGTTATTGCTTACCTTTACTATATTTGTGCTTTAGGTTTTGGGTTTGTGATTTCGCTCGCTCTTCTATGTCATTATTATGGTATTTCCGCCGTCACTTGTTGTTTTTCTTCCCTTACTGTGATTGTTGTATTGTTAGCCATACTGTGTTGTCTTTATATGTATACATCATGTTGCGTTGTTCCTATGCTTATATTTGTACAGTTTATTAGACCGATAGGTGTCTTGACTGTTCCTCGTCACTACCCCACCGAGGTTAGTCTTGATACTTACTAAGCACCGTTGTGATGTGACCATGCTACTCTTCTGCACATTGTTGTTGTGCAGATCCAAGTGTCGATCATTAGTAGCTGTGCGGACCATTGCTGAGGAGACTCAAGGTAAACCTGCTGCTGTGTTCGCAGGCTATGGAGTCACCTTCTTACTTGTGTTCAACTATTTCACTCCTTTCCAACAGTTTATGTAGAAGTGGTAGCTAACTCTGTAGAGCTTATGACTTGTACTACCGGGTTTTGGGAATATGCTTATTGTATAAAGGATTCATTCCAGAAAATTTTTAAGATGTTATTTATTATTGTTGTTTTTTCTGTAAGTATTAGGCTTACCTAGTCCTTAAGACTAGGTGCCGTCACGAAACCTACTGGAGGGGAAATTGGGTCGTGACAAGTTGGTATCAGAGCTCTAGGTTCATAGGTGCTACGAGTCTTAAGCAGGTTTAGTAGAGTCTTGCGGATCGATACAGACACGTCTGTACTTATCTTCGAGAGGCTACAGAACTATTAGGATAATCTCACATTCTTCATTCCTTATCCTGCGATATTGATTCATCTCGAAGCATATAACTTATGTTCCTTTACATCCACTCGTGCGTAATATTACGCTCTCCGTGTCCGCTATGCGCCAGTGGTTCGTGATGCTACAGGCAGGCTACGAAGGAGTCAAAGATGCTCAGGCATTGCCTCGACGTGTTGGCCTAACTGAAGATATAGAGGCATTGAGAGGCTATTCAGTTGTTCGTATGGAGGCGCAGTGGTTTCCAGTATCTGATTGATGAGTGCGAGCTTGGGAAGGTTTAATTGGTTGAGTAGTCGTCGTGATTGTGGCAAGGCCACGAAGTGGGTATTGATTGGGAATAGTTGGTGGTATTGGAGTACCTTGTGATTTGTGTTGTACGACTTTGAAGGTTGGTTTTGCAGATCATCAGACATTGTTTTCTATGGCTTTGCGCCAAGTGGAGGAGTTCAATAGCGGCATTTAGATTCCAGAGTTAGATTTATATCAGATTTGGCCTGAGTTATGTGTATATGTGTATTAGTGGGTTACCTGATTTTGTGTATGACCAAGGTCTGAGATCTTGCACAGGATGATGTTGGGGCTTACAGTGTTTCCTTGTCATTAATGGATCTACATATCAGCATCAAGGGGAGTCGGAGGAACAACTTCAGATTCACAAAAGGTCTATTCAGCGTAGGTGCCGTGGTTGCGGCAGGACGGAGTGCTTCAGAGGAGATGCAGTGGTTTATAAGCTTCTGGGCTACGTGGTTCGTGTTAGGATCACCTGTATTTGGGACTTTGATTGGGATTATTGCATATCGACTATCAGAAGAAATAGGTCAGCTCTGTGGTGTTGGGTCAGCATAGCTATGAAGTAATTGCTCCTTTGAATAGGAATTCTCTACTGGCATTTGTGGCAGCACTCTTGGATTGGACGGTTTGTGTAACTCAGTTGAGTTAGGGAAGTGCAGTCTTGATGGCTTAGTTACGAGCGGGCGGATCTCGGAGAGTTCTCGGTGGTTTGGCAACGGCTTGAGTTGGCTGTCTACTATGAGCGTAAGGAATATGTGGTACATTGTGGTTTTCTCTTGGATCAGTATTTGGAATTTATAGAGTGTGGAATTGTTGGCTATCATATGTGAGGAGTGTGCATTTTTGGAAAGGACCTTGAGTTTTGGTTTGTGGGTGCGTGGCTAGTAGCATGGTGATTACTGGGTTTTGAGGTTTTCGAGGTTCATGGTTTGTTACACGGCCAGAAATCCTATATGGTTGCTTCAGCAGAATGATAGGGTGCGAGTGATATATCAGCCATTCAATTTGCGTAGTTGAGTTGGGCACAGAAATCTTTGTATTCCTGAG
Organism: Nicotiana attenuata; assembly: GCF_001879085.1. Taxonomy (NCBI): domain Eukaryota; kingdom Viridiplantae; phylum Streptophyta; class Magnoliopsida; order Solanales; family Solanaceae; genus Nicotiana; species Nicotiana attenuata. The sequence goes on from NW_017673293.1 coordinate 92,634, forward strand.
GTTTGGGACTAGATGCCCTCACATGGGGACTATTTCCGTTTACGGATTGTGAAAAAATATTGAGAATGGGGTAATTAGTAGCATGTATTATCGATAGGTTGTTGTGGATCTTTTTGAAGAATATTTATCTAATTGGGAAGGATCAGAATTTGGTTGTGGGCTATTTGGAGGATCTGCGAGAATATGTATGTCGTGTCAGATCAACTTTGTGTGCCTCTGTGAGATTGTCATTTTGGTTACTAGATCAAGCAGAAGGGATATTATTTGTGCCCCTAGCCTATGTTACGTGCTACTCTTTTATGTTGTGTTAGGCGGTGAGGTTGTATGATTATACCCCACGCATGCTGTAACTCTGTTCAGGCCTTATGGCGAGGCGGGCGAAATAGCCCTCGTGATGTTGATTTGCTCATTTCACCTTATATGTGCTTGCTTCTCTCATATTTTATTACTACTATTCATTTTTCCCACAATTTTACTTGTGCACTCTGTTGTGCCTGATATCAATATTTATGTGATCAGTGGACCCGAGCATTTTGGCTTGATGAGTATTTGCGGGTTGTGCGCCGCAGCGGATGTTATGTGGGGTACCCTTTCATTGTGTTTATTTTGTGTTGTGTTTTCCCTCTGTGGGACGATTTGATAAAAGACTTTACTTTTGTTGTCACACATGTTGTACTTGTTAGATAATTCTTATACTTGCTTTCCCTTATTTGTGCTGCATAATTTACTTATTGCTGGTTTGGTGTACGAACTGTGTAGTGTGTGAATCCGTGTGGTTCTGTTGTGAGATGTTAGTTGGGCTGCTTGTACTAGCTGAGATGAGGTTCTTAGACCTGAGATTTGTACTATGGTATTGGCGGTGAAGAGTGCTTGGATGTATGTGGTTGTTTCTGCTAAGAGTTGGGTAATGGCCCTTGGTGGGCGAGAGATTTTCTTGACTTGTTGAATTCATGAGCAGCTATGAATAGCCGCATGTTTCTTTATCATGGGCAGTGTTGTGGAGGTCCGGAACAAGGTTATATTCAATGTGAGGTGTATTGCCGGCATCCAGGATGTTATTTGAACAGCTATGGTGGTTAGAGGTTATTGTTTCGGGCATTTGACTTGTGTGGAACAGCATGTGATTGTATTCTAGATTGGAATTTTGGCTCGATTCAGCTTGTTCATGTTCATGCAGTGTGATGATGTGGGATTCGGGTCCTATGATGAATTTCAGACGATGAGGTTTGGGTTCTGTCCTAAGGTTATGGACTAAGGATGGGGTGAGACCATCAGTTAAGTTGCATTGTCAGTCCTACATAGGTTTGGGTGATGGGGAATCACCCCGGGTGTATGAATGAAGAGCTTATGCAGTGGTTCAATGGCTTTGGAACGACTTCGGGCACGTTCGAGGACGAACGTATGTTTAAGTGAAGGAGGATGTAACGACCTGACTGGTCGTTTTGAGCAATTTCGTCCGGTTCGGCAGTTTGAGGTCACGAGTAGCTTCATACTATGTGTATCGACTTGTGTGCGCAGTCCGGGTGTGAAACTGGAAAGCTTTTATGTGAAAATATGAAAAATATAGTAATTTCTAGAGTTAAAATTTGGTTTTTAGTTGACTTTGGCCAACATTTTTGGTAAACGGACCCGGATCTGTGTTTCGAAGATCCCGAGAGGTCCTCGGCAAAATATGGGACATGGGCGTATGTCCGGAATTGAATTCCGAGGTCCCTAGACTTAGAAAACAATTTTTGAAAAAAATTGTTGTGCTGGTTTTCAAAGGAAATAAATAAATAAATTAATGTTTGAAATCATTGATATAGGGCCCATATTTTGGTTCCAGAGCCTGGTACAAGTTTGTTATGATATTTAAGTCCTATCTGTAAAATTTGGTGAGAATCAGAATTGATTTGACATGATTTGGACGTCCAGTTGAAAAGTTAGAAAATCAGGAGTTTTGAGGTTCAATTCATAGTTTTCGATGTTACTTTGATGATTTGATCACACGATCAAGTCCGTATGATGTTTTTAGACTTGCGTGCATGTTTGGTTTGGAGCCCCGAGGGCTTGGGTGAGTTTCGGATAGGTTTAGGCTATGTTGCGCTTGTTTTTGGATGCTTCATCGTCGTTTCTTCAAGCAAAAATATACCACATTAAGCAAATTAGATCCAAATTCATTTTTATTGAACCATTAGATCCGTATCGAAATTACGGAACCATAGGAAAAAGAATCATCGAATTTGGACATCGTATGAGGAAGTTATGCTCATTTTCGTGTCGGGAAAAATTGCTGGTTTTTGGTGTGGTCGCAAATGTGATCCTTTTCCTCTCAATTGCGATGGCCAATTCGCAAATGCGAACTTTTTGTCGCAAATGCGACTTCTGCCAGCACTGTCTTGTTCGCCAATTGCGAGTATGCGACATCTGAGGCCTGTTAAGTGGGATTTTTGACGAGATTTTCACCCATTTTTTAATTTTCTCAAACCCTAAACCTCCATAGGCAATTTTCTAAATACCCAAACTTCTCCAAATTATTGGGTAAGTGTGTCTAATAAATTTCCAACTATATTTTGTGATTATATCTTAGATTTAACATCAAATTCATGAGTATCTTAAGGAAAATTTTGGGAAAATTGTGAAATCTTTCAAAAATGTAAAATGATGATTTGAATGACCAAATAGTATCGGAATTAGATAATTTTTGTATGGGTGTACTCGTAGCGGGATGGGTGTTCGATTTTTGTAAAAATTTTCGGGTTCCGATGTGCGGGCCCGGGGAGTTGACTTTTTGCAAATTGTATAAGAATCATAGTTTTGCCAATTGAAATTGTTTTCTCTTGCATTGTTTGATGTATTTAAGTCGTTTTTGGCTAGATTGAGCCGAGCGTTGATGAATCGGTAAAGGGAAAGCTAAATTGAGTATTGAATTGGCCGGATTGAGGTAAGTATCTTGCCTAACCTCGTGTGGAGGACTTCCCTTAGGATTTGAGTCTTCTAGGTGATGAGTACGTGTTCGGACTTATTTGTGAAAAGTTGGCCTTTTAGAGTTCTTAGGTCCTCGTATTCACTGAGTATGAAGCTGTTCTTGATGTGATCGAGCTTCCATTTACTAGTTTCACTCTACATGCTTTAATTGGAATTAATTTCTTTATGATTCATTCTTATTGCCTATTTGACTCTTATTTTGCTTAATTGAAGATTTTTTATTTCTTCCATTGTCATGATTTCTTTCATAACTGCTTGTTTTTATTGAAAATCATTATTATCTCTCCTGTAATTGTTTAGTCTTAATTGAGGTTATGATTATCTTCCCACTGCTCATCCTTAATTGAAATTGTTGTATATTCTTCGTAAATTGCCAAACCATAAATGAAGTTTAGGTATCCTATATTTAGTTGACATTTCCTTATTTGGAATTATTTGATTCGTGTTAGCTTCCTTGTTGTTGAACTACATATTATGGGATCGTCGCTTCACATTATTTTCTCCCTTGTTGAGTTGTTCTTATTAGGTTTAGTATTCTCTATTGTGGTTATTCCTTGTGAGCTAGTTTTACCGTCTCCTTGTGATCGAAAGTTCTCGAGTTGATTTACTTGTCGTGTTCTTGTATATATTGTCATTGTTGTTGTGGTACTTGTTGTGGTGGTGCACGAGGTTTCTGCCGTGCGGTTGTTGATATTGTGATGCACAAGGTTTCTGCCGTGCTATTGCTACTATTGACATATTGCACATGCGGCGTGACAAGGCGGGTGTGTGTGTGTATATATATATATATATATGTGTGTGTATATATATATATATATATATATATATATATATATATATATATATATATATATATATATATATATATATNTTCTGCCGTGCTATTGCTACTATTGATATATTGCACATGCGGCGTGATAAGGCGGGGTATGTATGTATATATATATATATACTTATATGTGGGTTGCGCATGTGGTGAGACAAGGTGGGAACATTATTATGCATGTGTGGCGAAACAAGGCGGGCAATTATTATGTTATTATTTGCACACGTGGCGAGACAAGGTGGGCTATGTCAGGGGTTGATTGTGATGATTTGTGATGGCCTGGGGGCATTCTTGCCGTTTGATATTGTGTTGTGGTGTGCTTACCTGTATGAGTTTTATCTCTTGTAAGTTGTGAGAAAATACCTTACGTGCCGTATGTTCTTTTCCTTATGCTTATTAGCTGGTAGGAACTATGTTAAAGCACTTGCACAAGCATACACGTAGTTGAACACTCCCATTAGATATGAAGTTCTCCTGATATTGCTGAGCATAGATGTACACCCTCGTCTACTTGTCATATATGTGAGAGTAGCTCTAGTTAGTAAGTGAGTTATCAGCGTGACCATGAGTTGTGATGGGGGCACAAGATGCCAAGTGTTAGGGTTCAGGTATTGGGACCCGTAAGCTGTAAGTTGTCCGAGGTTCGTTATTTCGTGGAGTCTGTTGGCTAAGACTTGATGTGAACACTGTCGTAGGTTCTGAGTTATTGCTTACCTTTACTATATTTGTGCTTTAGGTTTTGGGTTTGTGATTTCGCTCGCTCTTCTATGTCATTATTATGGTATTTCCGCTGTCACTTGTTGTTTTTCTTCCCTTACTGTGATTGTTGTATTGTTAGCCATAATGTGTAGTCTTTATATGTATACATCATGTTCCGTTGTTCCTATGCTTATATTTGTACAGTTAATTAGACCGGTAGGTGTCTTGACTGTTCCTCGTTACTACTCCATCAAGGTTAGTCTTGATACTTACTAGGTACCGCTGTGGTGTGCTCATGCTACTCTTCTGCACATTTTTGTTGTGCAGATCCAGGTGTCGATCATTAGTAGTTGTGCGGACCATTGCTAAGGAGACTCAAGGTAAACCTGCTACTGCGTTCGCAGGCTTTGGAGTCACCTTCTTACTTGTATTCAACTGTTTTACTCCTTTCCAACAGTTTATGTAGAAGTGGTAGCTAACTCTGTAGAGCTTATGACTTGTACTACCGGGTTTTGGGAATATGCTCATTGTATAAAGGATTCATTCCAGAAAAATTTTAAGATGTTATTTATTATTGTTGTTCTTCTATAAGTATTAGGCTTACCTAGTCTTTAAGGCTAGGTGCCGTCACGAAACCCATCGGAGGGGAAATTTGGTCGTGATAGATTTAGGGCTTGTTTATGGTTGGGTGTATAAAATTAGCGTAGTTCTTGCTTTAATTCTAGAATTAATGGTTGAAAATATTGATTCAACCCTATTTGACTTAGCCTCTACTTGAGAAAGAGAGACTGAGTCTAGGAAATTGAGGTGAACTCAAGAAATTGATAGTCCCAATTAAAGGGTTGAATCTAGAGATAGTAAAACTCGACTTGAGCATCTATCAACTGTTTTTTGAATTACCCATTTGGACTTGAGAAAGCCAAATTGCGCAAAACTACTCTATCACCGAGGGTATTGAGTGGATAATTGTGTGTTAATTGCTATATTACGCCCCGACCAACGAAACCCGCTCTAAAGCCCACAACCCGTTAGGCAACTACCTAGGTGGAGGTCACAACCCTAGACCTTTTACATATTTGAAAAATAACCACAAAAATATTATTCTCTAGTTTCATATTTTATATTGCAAATCGTATCATAATTTAGAAATAGAATCAAAGTAAAGTTTGTGAGTGAAACTTAGACACCTTACACGCTTAGTCCAAATATATACCACTAATCTCATCTACGTTCCCTGCGGAATCAATCCTGACTCCTAGTTGGGTGATTATAATTGCATCGACTGCTTCACAACCCCAATTTGAGGTGTGAAACTTGGGCGACATCAGTCCTACGGTAAACCATTTTTTCTTTGCTGATGATTTCTTTATCTTCTGTTAAGCTAATACTCAAAACGGTGCAAAAAGTTCAGAAATTTTAAGGACTTATGAACTTTGTTGAGGATAAAAAGTCAACCTTGATAACTTAGCAGTATTTTTTAGTAGAAACTAGGAAGGAAGAAAAGTATGGTATTTTTAAGGAGATAGGACAAATACAACGAGATAATTAGGGGCCATATTACCTGTGGTAATGTTGCGTTTTTATTAAGGGGTGTGAATGGGAAATGGAAGAGGCACCTTTTAGATTGCACCTCTCCATATCACCCTTCCTTTGTCTATAAATTTAGAGGCTTGGCCTCATTTTTTAGACATGAAATCAGACATGTAAAATCTGAAATCTTCTCCCTTCTTTTCTACATTGTTGCATTATTTTCTAAATAAACATAAGTGTCAAGTGTGATTTGCTCCGTTTGTTGAGTTCGCTGAAGTTCTGTGATTTCAAGCGCCGCTATCACAGAATAGTTATTCCGTTCTATCCTGGGAGGAATTAATCCGTATACCTTGGGCAACAGTGAGGGGATTAAATTCCTTAAGGACACATTGTGCATTCAGTGCTCAGAATTATTTTAGGTTTTGTTTATTGAACTAACGTTTGTTTACTTTTCTGATTTTGAACACAGTAATACCAACAATCTTAAGGAATTTAGTTACTTTATTTTCTGTGTTCGTTTTAACATCAATTTGTTGGAGACTAAATAAGAAAGAGAAAATTCGGAAAGGAACAGCATAAATGTTGAGCACGAAAAACTCCAGGAGCAAACAAAAGTTCCTTTACCCACTTGATAGCTGCATGGGTAATGTTCATAGTGGTACGGAAAGTTGTGACTGTTGGTAATAATACTTGCGGTTGATTTCGTTACAACTAAAAATATATTTGGTGTTGACCATAATATCTATCTTCCATGCCAAACTCAACTTCTGAAAAGAAGACGGAAACTCAATGGTATAGAACGCTATGGTGATGTTTGAATAATAATAGCGTTTGATATTGCATTAATTGCTGGAGTTTTGGAGAAACTCATCTTGGTTATACTTCCAAATAATCGGCAGTGTGATTACTATTGCCGTCATTGGTATGGAAGAATTAGCCGTGTTCGTAATTTTGGTTGTTGTCAAATTTTTACATTCCCATCTTGTACATGTCTATACTTGTTTTATTAGAGTAATAGATCAAACTGTTTAAAGTGTGATAATGGTTTAGTTGGAAAACCATTTGAAAAGAGAATTAAAATTCTCGTGATTTTCTACACACATTATGGAGAATAAAATCTTCGTGATTTTCTACTCCTGCTTCGAGATCAAAATTTGCGTGATTTGTTACTCGTTCGTTGAGATTAAAGTCTTCGTGACGTTCTACTCATTTGTCGGAAATTAAAGTCTAAGTGACTTTATACTCGTTTTGGAGATTAAAATCTTAGTAATTTTCTACTCTAATTTATTATTAGGTTTGAAGATTAAAAACTTCATCGTTTATTAAATTTGATTGTGTCACATATTAATCGGTTTGAAGATTAAAAGCTTCACCGTTTATTAGATCTAATTGTATCAGATGTTACTCGATTTCAAGATTAAAAAACTTCACCGTTTATTAATTCTGAATGTGTCAGATTGGTTTGAAGATTAAAAACTTCACCATTTATTAATTCCGGCTATGTCGTGACACAAACAATAATTCTTATGGTTGGCTCTATAAAGTAATAGAGGCGGTGTTTATGTTTGGAATATGGCATATTTCACCAAACGATTGCCCCTTACTTAGTGGAATCTAATGGAATTGCGGAAAGAAAGAGTAGAACGTTAAAGACGATGATGAATGTCTTGTTGATAATAAGTTCTGGTTTACTCCAGAACTTATGGGGGAAAAGATATGCTTACAGCTAACCAAATACTCATTCACATTTCCCATAGCAAGACACAATCCGTTTCATATGAAAAATGGAAAGGAAGAAAATCCAACTTGAAATATTTCCAAGTGTGGGGGGGTATTTTAGGTAAAGTGCAAGTTCTTAAACCCAAAAGGGTAAAGATCGGACCGGAAATTATTGATTGCGTTTTCTGGTTCATAAATCAAAAAATCCCGACATTCATATTAATACGATTATCGAATCAGATAATTCTGAGTTCTTTGAGAATATTTATCCGTATAAAAAGGAATGTGTGTCGTCTAGTGAAATATCTAAGCGAAATCGGGAAGAAGCAAAGGAAAGTACGTTGAATTAGAAAATTCCAAGATGTAGTAAACGTCAAAGGATAACTACTTCCTTTGGACCGGATTTTCTGAGATTCTTGTTGGAAAATGAGCCTCAAACGTTTAAAGAAACATTGTCTTCCTCGGATGCACAATATTGCAAAGAGGTAGTCAATAGTGAGATAGAATCCATATTAAGTAATCATACTTGGGAATTGGTTGATCTTCCTCCAGGAAATAAACCTTTGGGTTCCAAATGGATTTTCAAGAGATGGTACTATTGACAAATATAAGGCAAGATTGATTAAGGATTAAGACAACGAGAATGTCTTGATTACTTTGACACATGCTCACTTGTAACGAGAATTACATCTATTCGGATGGTAATAGCGTTAGCCGCCGTGTATGGCCTTGAAATCCATCAAATGGACGTGAAGTCAACCTTCTTAAATGGATATTTGGAGGAAGAAATTTATATGGAACAACCTGAAGGGTTCGTGGTTCCCGGATAAGAAAAGAAGGCGTGTCGACTTGATAAGTCACTTTACCGACTAAGACAAGCACCCAAACAATGACATGCGAGATTTGACCAAATAATATTGTCAAATGGTTTCAAAAATTAATGAGTGTAAACAAATGTGTTTACATTAAGAATACTTCAAGTCATATAGTCATTATTTGATTATATGTAGATTATATGTTGATGAAATATTTGAAATGTGGGGGCGTTTAGCTTATGCATGACACAAGCAAATGTTAGACGTAATGTCTAAATGATATAATTTTGAACCCCACCAATCCTTAGTGGATATTGATATGATAGTCGATGAATTCATTACTTGTTCAGTCTTAGTGATGACTCGTGATGAAACTACAAATTCGAAAGTTGTTTACGTGCTTTTCTAGAAATAATTTGTTCTTTCTTGAACATTTATAATGTTTAGCTCTTTTATGAAAGAGTGTCACTAGGAAGGCTGTGACTTTTCATGAAAAGTGCGTTTATATGTTTTATATAAACATGACCGTTCATGAAAAATATATTAACACGTTAGTCTATAATGAGGTGAACCAACCTATGAACATGAACAAGATCTATTCCAAGTTGGATTTGTTTCATGAATGAAGGTTCTATAATTTGCATATCATATAGACGTATGAATAAATAACATACAAATGCTTGAAAATTGCGGAATGATTGCGAAATGTGTTATATATTAAAAGGTTGTGGCCACAACTAATGCCAATCATTCCAGCTGTTGTTATAATAAACTATACTACATTAAGTGTAGTCAATAATCNTCTCTCAAATGTTCCCAGAAATACCACATTCTAGAATACTTTACTCTGAAGAACTTCCTGCGAATCTAAATTCGTTACCTGTACTTTCCAGATACTGATACATAGAATCCCATAATTATCATAAAATACCACAAGTCTAGACCTTTCCGATGAAAACACAGTCTCTGACCACATACACAACCTTAAGACACCTGATTTGTTACATGTAGAATCTTGAACACAATAAACCATTCTCGAGAGTCATTCACTCTTATTCAACTGCAAATTACCTGACTTAACGAACAGAACCACTCGTGCCTTATTGGCACTCCGATACCGCAAAATGAGATCCTCATCCCAATACAGCCAAGCAACTTCCTGCTCTATGCACCGAGCATTCTTTACCAACAACAACTCTAGACATTCCGTGATTCTCATACACTATGGAACATAATATAACCTTTGTCAAAATTTTGCTTCACTCATGCCATCCTCGGCTCAATTTCTGCAACTAGAACCGATTCGCCAGCATACCTCGAGACGTAACCAACATAGCACATAACCGTGCAATCAGCTAATCAACAGCAACCTCCCCAACTTGGCTCGAAGCCATATATCAGGACACACTCAACAACTCATAACACTTTTACTCTAATGATGCCACAGTGCCATAGTGAGATTAAACTTAAATCATGTACAAGCTTGTGAAAACACGGATCTTCTAGTAGTGTAATCCTCTACAGATTTCACATTCATCGCCACATCGGTTGAGTCCACCCTCTAGAGCGACCCGAATTTATTAAATTACAACACGTACCCTTCAATAACACACGGGATCTTCTGACATACACATAAGGATCATACCACTTAAGAACACTCCGCAGGAGATAACCCACCTACTTCGCCTCAATTTAGTATTTCCGCATACCTTCCACCGTCATACATATTACACAGTCATTTAGTCTTCCTGAGTCTGAACTCATACCGCCACACGTAATGCCCTTCACTCCCCCAACTAGAAGACACGAAAATATTCTTCACGCGCCAATAACTCGGACTACACATCAAATCACAATAGGAATCGAACACTTAACAGCTCATCTATTATTCAGCGGACTCCTTCGTCACTACCAAGATCACATAGATACATCTCGCAGTACTACATACTCATCACATGGATATCCAACCGCCATTCCGGCTAATAAGGACAATACTGAACATATAAGTTCGAAACACTTGCTCACATAATCAGCACCTCGGTGCTCAAGCCATGGGCAAAGATCCGACCTCAAGTCCTCCAGACTGGCCCAACATACTCACAAAGAATACCTCTCGCCCCTCGATCGGGGAATCACAAGCCCTCAAGGCACATATACTACTGAGCGCTCATGTTCGCATACAGACGTCTGGAAGGAATTTCAAGAGTTATATCTCAAGCTGAATCGAGTACACACGATAAGAATTCCAAGAATGGGAGGTTTTCCTAAAGGTTCCGCAGCCTCTCGAGGATAAATGCAGACGTCTCCGTACCGATCCGCGAGACTCTACTAAACCTGCTCATGACTCGTGAGACCTAGTAACCTAGGCTCTGATACCAACTGGTCACGACCCAATTTCCAACCCGGTCGTGATGGCGCCTCTCGTGAAGACAAGGCCACCCAACTAACCCAAATCGTCTCTTTAACAATTTTTAAACATAAATAAACAGATAAATACAGCTTAACGGCAATAATAACCAGTATTTACAACCCAACATAACCCAACCGGGGTGTCACAAGTCACGAGCATCTAAAGAAACCTGAACACAACTACAGGGCCAATATTATACAAAAAAATAAATTCTGGAATGCTAAAGACAACGTCCAGTGCCGCGAACGCTGGCGGTCACCTTACTCAGCTACAATAGTAATACCTTCAATCAGCTAATAACCCGCTACCAGGTGAACAATACCTGCAACTGCACGCGAGGTGCAGGGAGTAAAGTGAGTACTCCAAATCAATGAGCAATAAAAGTAAATAATAATTGAGCAGCAAGAAATCACGTAAAGCAACCAACGGGCTGTACAGAAGCCGGGTACAATTTCCGAGAAAACAGTGAAATCAGAGAACTCTTTAAAAAAAAGGTTTCGGCTCAGTTCAAATCTCTTTTGAAAATGGTCCTTTCAATAATTACGAAAGCTGTTCAAAATAGTTAGTGCTGATTAGCACAGAAAATCCGCCCCTCGGGCATAAATACCACAGCATATCAGGTAAAATAGCAGATAAGTATGCAAGATGAGCACATAAAAGTTCGCCCATCGGGCATGAATTTCGTTGCTAGTCAGTCATTGTTACCTGACCGGTCACCCATTGTTACCTGACCACAACGCGTATTACAGTTCCATTGTTACCTCCGGTCAGTCATTGTTACCTGACTGGTCAGCCATTGTTACCTGACCAAAACGCGTATTACAGTGCCATTGTTACCACTGGTCAGTCATTGTTACCTGACTGGTCAGTCATTGTTACCTGACCAAAACGCGTATGACAGTGTCATTGTTACCACTGTCTAAAATTTAACCGCTCTAGATGGGTACCCGCGCTCACTGTGGGTGTGCATACTCCGGAGGGGCTCCTACAGACCAAGCGCTATATCATCATAAGGCCTGAAAGCCTGTACATATCAACATGAGGCCTGAAAGCCTTCTCACAACACACTCGAGGCGTGAAAGCCTCCTCACAATACACTCGAGGCCTGAAAGCCTCCTCACATCACTCAGCATATCCTCACATATGGCCCTCGGCCTCAATCAGTCCAAAAATAATCATAAGCCCCTCGGGCATCAGTAAAGAAACACTAATGCTCAGCTCAAACAGTAGTTCAAATATCAGTTAAAACTCTAGGTTGAGTAAAAATATAGCTGAGTTCATGAAACAGTGTAATGACAATGGACTGAGTTTAAATAATATTTCAAATAGTGAGGAAAACAGTGATGATAGCTCATAGGGAGTTCAAACAGTCGGCAATAAGCCCCAAATATGGCAATAAGCCCAAGTCCTAGTGAAAAACAACAAGTCATAGCGAAATACGCGGTAAAATCAAGAACCGGGACAGACCATGTCACAGTCCCCAACGGTGCTCTACCCCACGCTCTCTATCTGGCGTGCAAGTCACCTCAATATAGCACTATGGGTGCAAATCCGGGGTTTCAAACCCTCAGGATATCATTTACAATCATTACTCACCTCGAACCGGCGAAATCTCTAGCCCGCGACGCCTTTGCCCCTCAAATCGGCCTCCACGCGCGTCGAATCTAACCAAAATCAAAGCGAATACATCACAATATGCCAATGGGACAACACCCAATCGAAAACAGTCAAAAAATAGCAACAATCTCGAAACTAGCAAAATTCGAGCCCCGGGCCCACTTCTCGAAAAATTACAAAACTCACATTACCGGATTCCTCGTCTCGCCACGAGTCCATACATACCAAGAACTCCCAAATCCGAGCTCAAATGACCTATCAAATCCCAATTTGAAATATCAAAAACTCAAGCCCTAGCTTTACCCCTTTTGATGAATTTCAACCAATTTCCATGTTAAATCTAACATAATCTCGTGAATTTAGGCCAAGGAACTTACCTCTAATCATTCCTCCTTGAATCCCTCTTCAAAATCGCCTCAAAGCTCTCAAAGCTCGCTCAAAAATAGTGGAAATAACATAACCCTCGCGGAGCAAAAATGAATATAAACTCCTACTGGCCTTCAGGGGTTTCCGCTTCTGCGGTCCCCGCGCCCGCTTTCGCGTGACCGCTTCTGCGGTTTTTGTCCGCTTAAGCGGAATTTCATTAAATCACAAGGGTCGCTTCTGCGACAAAATTTCTCGCTTCTGTGAAACTTCACCCCCCAGGTCAAACCGCTTCTGCGACCTCACGTCCGCTTCTGCGGACTCGCTTAAGAGAAACGACTTCCGCTTCTACGGAACTGCTCAATCTCACCCTCTTTCGCACCTGCAAAGCCTTCTCCGCTTCCGCGCAACCGCATCTGCGGTTGCCTTTCCGCAGATGCGAAAATACCTGCTGCAGCCAAGAACCTGCAATTTCCAACTTCAATTTCCTTGCGATTGCCACCCGAAATCACCCCGAGGCCCTCGGGACCTCAACCAAAAGCACCAACACATCTCAAAACATTATTCAAACTTGCTTCAATCATCAAAACACATCAAACAACGCTAAAACCATTAAATCACATCGGATTCAAGCCTAAGTTCTTCAGAAACTACCGAAATGCACTTTTGATCAAAAACCCGACCAAACGACATCCGAATGACCTGAAAATTTGCACACATATCCAGCATCACCTAACGAAGCTGCAGCAACTCTCGGAATTCCATTCCGACCCTCAGATCAAATTCTCACCCATCAACCGAAATTCGCCAAAATACTAACTTCGCCAATTCAAGCCTAATTCTACACTGGACCTCCAAAATCAATTCCGATCACACTCCTAAGTCACAAATCACTTCCCGAAGCTAACCGAATCACCGGAACTCACATCCGAACTTTCTAACTCATAAGTCAACGTCCGGGTTGACTTTTCCAACTTAAACCTTCCTTAAAGAGACTAAGTGTCTCATTTCCTATCGAAACCAATCCCAAATCAACTCAAACACACCAAACACTGATAAATGAAACATGAAGAAGCATAAAATGGGGGAAACGGAGCAGTAACACATGAGACGACGGGTCGGGTCGTCACAACTACGGAAAGTTCAAAGGGAAACCTACTTATCCAGATGCGATTAATCCTTATTTGTGAATCACACAGTATTTTCATGCATGTTTTTCCTCATATGACCATTCCCCATTCATGTGGGGGATTGTTGCGTTTTTATTAAGGGGTAATGTGAAATGGAAGAGGCACCTTTTAGATTGCACCTCTCCATATCACCCTTCCTTTGTTTATAAATTTAGAGGCTTGGCCTCATTTTTTAGACATGAAATCAGACATGTAAAATCTAAAATCTTCTCCCCTCTTTTCTACATTGTTGCATTATTTTCTAAATAAACATAAGTGTCAAGTGTGATTTGCTCCGTTTGTTGAGTTCGCTGAAGTTCTGTGATTTGAACTGCCGCTATCACAGAATAGTTATTCCGTTCTATCCTGGGAGGAATTAATCCGTATACCTTGGGCAACAGTGAGGGGACTAAATTCCTTAAGGACACATTGTGCATTCAGTGCTCGGAATTATTTTACGTTTTGTTTATTGAACTAACGTTTGTTTACTTTTCTGATTTTGAACACAGTAATACCAACAGGTAATTGGGAGATCAAAGAAAATATGCTAGAGTTTATTAAAGAAAGGGTTAAACTAGGATAAAGAGTTGGAAGGGTAAATTTTTAAGTTCTGCGGGCAAAGAAATGATGCTTTAAGTCGGTACTCTATGCTATTCTCTCGTATGCATTGTGGTATTTTCAATTTCCTGATAGCTTATGTAAGGAGATCATTACTATTTTCTCTTATTTTTGGTGGGGACGAACCGAGGAAATAAGAAACTTGCACTATAAAAATATGGCAGAAGTTTTGTGAGGCAAAATCTAAAAGAGGTCTTGATTTTAGGGATTTAAAATCTTTTAGCAGAGCCTTGTTGGCTAAAAATAAATATGTTCATAACATTTCTATTCTTAGTGCAAGATGTCCTTCATCTAGCTATTGGAGTTGAAAAATCATTATTTGGGGCAGAGATTTATTGCAAGGAAATAGATGGAGATTTGGGGATAGAAAAAGCATTAAAATTTGGACTGATCCGTGGATTCCTAACTCTAATGGTTTTATACCTCTACAAGGGAAAGCACAAGTAGATTTGCAATTGACGGTTAATGTTCTTATAGATCAACAAAATCATACATGGAACATTCAGGAACTTCATCAGTATTTTTGTCCAAATGATATTAATTCTATTCTATCAATTTCAATATCTATTACTGTAACTTTTGATAAAATTATTTGGCATGATACAAATTCAGGAAAGTACGAAGTAAAATCTGGTTATCATCTAGCGAAGGATATGTCAAACTGTAATGCTGCTAGTAGTAATAGGCCTCAAGCTAGTTGTTAATCTATTTCAAAATCTTTCTAGGATTTTTTGTGGTCAGTGAAAATCAAACACAAATATAAATATTTTATTAGAAAATGCATCCTTAATGTCTTACCTCTTAATGCAACTGTTTCAAAAAGATTGTATTCGTGGTTTTGAAAAAGAAACAATTGATCATATTTTTTTAATTTTCCTAAAGCTTAGATAGTATGAAAATCTTCTCCTATCAACTGCCCTAATTTAGAAAATACAATCAATTCTGCAAGATGGTGGAATGATTTGTTTCGCAATACATATTAGTATCTAGATTCCATTGAGCTACTGAGGTTTAGTGTTTCTCTTTTTGGTAAATGTGGAAAGCTAGAAATTCTTTATGCTTTAATGGTGATACATATGAACGTAATGATATTATTGACAAGGCTTTATTTGATTTACATGAATATGACGATATTTTATCAATTTTTCCTATTTTGACTTGTACACCTAATAGGACTAATGATGAAAATATCATTCTAGAATAATATAGGACTGTTGTTTTCACAGACGCAGGTCTACAAGTGGAAAAAGAAAAGACAAGCACTAAAATGGCGGCTATGGATATCTCTGGTCATTTGCTTCATGCTCTTGGCACCCCTATTCAATTTGTAGGAAAGACAATAACTACCGAAGCACAAGCAATTAGGGAGGCTTTGAAAAGAGCGTTACAGAAAGGTAGATCAAATGTTTATATACTATCGAATGCAAAGAATCTGGTACAAATATTGCATAATAAAATGACAGTATCTTGGGAAATAAATACCACTTGCGAGGATATATGGAGGTTGAAGAGCTCTTTCGAAGATAACTATATTATATATATTTCTAGAATTTGGAATGTGCTAGTGGATAATCTAGCTAAATGTTCTATTTCGCTTTTACAAATGGTTTCTTGGGATTCTTTTTTCCCAAGTTTGGTTGTAACGGATGCAATATTGTCTTTTGAACATCGGATACATATTATGAAATAATAAAATGCAGTTGTTTACGAAAAAATACCTAGAATAACCTTATTTTGTTATTGCTTTAACTAAATTTGGAATTTAACGCCACACACTTACAAAAAAATGGATTTTTTCCAATATATACTATAATAACGACTTATTTTTATTTTCTCAAAGTTTTACAGTTTTTAATAATTACCTTAACTTTATTAATAATTTATATACAATCTCCCTTAAAAGCTTTCACTCCACTATTAATGCCTTCAATTAAGTGATTCAATTATTTTCTTTCCTTTTTTCTCTCTTCTCCTTTCTCCCTCTTCTTCAATGCAATTTGACTGCCAGTTCACATAGATTTTCACATAATGTGTCGCACTAATCAATAAACATAAGGTTTACTATACTATATTTGATTAATGAGAAAAATAATCAGTAAATAAATATGTTGAAATACTAATTTAAAAAGTTTTGAAGCTTTGAATTCCATATTCAGATTTTACGATTTTGTGGTGTGTTTGGATTGGGTATACTTGCAAGTGATTGAGAATATCCTTTGGAGTTTATATCTCAGTTTTGAGGGAGATTGGTTAAGCATATAGTTGGTTTTAGGTGAAAATTCTGATTGAAACCCGAAGAAGTAGCCCCAATAATTTTATCGTAATTGTATATGATACATCAGTACCTAAAATATAATTATATCATGAATGTATCATACTTATAACACAATTGTATATGATATATTAATACCTAAAATAATATCTGATACAATATGAAGATAATTATCATACATTTGTGATACAAAACTGCGATACATTTCTGAAAAATTGTGATACAATTGTGATTTTCATCTTCTTCAAGTATCAATCATAATTATCAACTTAAAATCTCATATAATACTGTATTATAATTGTATTAGTGTTGTATCGGACATTATTTTTTAGGTATTGATGTATCAGATACAAGTAGGATAAATTTTGATAAAATTATTATACAATTCTAAAACAGTTGTGATACATACAATCCGTGTAACTTTGTTTTTTCGAGTTTCAATATGAAATTTTACCTAAAACCAACTCTATACTTAATCAATTTTCCTCAAAATTGAGATATAAATTACAAGGTAAATTCTTCATCATTTGCAAAAACATTCAATCCAAACAATCACAAATTTGTAAATTTTGAATATTAAATTCAAAGTTTTGAAACTTTTTAATGGATGTCAATGTAGAATCATTGTGAGAGAAGTATCGATTTTGGCTGATAAGTATGAGGGAGAGAGAATGGGATGTGAAATCTTTTATAATATAGATGAAATTTGATTTTTTTTGGGGGGTAGGGGGGAGGAGGGGACCAGTTTCTTTTTTTTCATGACTTTGTACATCAATGATAAATATTGATATAGAATGTAATTAAGTACGAATCTAAATAAAAATAATAAATAAATTTCTATTATTGTATAACTAGGTAAATTTCTCGGAGAAAAATGTAACTTACGCCCAACTTTATTACTCCAATAATGTCACGACACAAATCCACTAAGGGTCGTGATGGCACCGGACACCACTGTCAGGCAAGCCAACACCATTTAACTAGAAATTTCTCGTTTTAGATATTTCTGAAATCACTTCTTTTATACATTTAAACAATAAATAATAAGTTCCACTGAATAAATAATGATGTCTTTACAAAACTACTGAACAATCCTGAAATCATCCCAGAACCTGGTGTCAGAAGTGCACGATCAATTACTAGGAAATGTAATAAAGTACAATAGTTGTCCGGAATACAAACTTGGACAAAAAGTAAATATAATACACTGAAAGGGACTCTGCTGGCTACTGGTCGTCTCGAGGGATGCAGCTCACCTAAGTCTCTGTATCATCCGTACTGCTACGCCCATTAGGCCACTAGAGGTACATATGCCTGTGCAACAAAAATGCACAACAAGTGTAGCATGAGTAAAAAACAACGTGTACTCAGTAAGTATCCCGCCTAACCTCGAAGAAGTAGAGACGAGAGGTCGATTTCGACACTTACTAGTGGTCCAATAATAAAATACCAATTGTACAATAAATAAAGGATTTCTATAAACATGGCTATAACTCAATAGAATGGAGCAAGTAAACAATTCTTTTATTCATAGGGAAATTTCCAAATCCGTTTTCATCATTTATACATTTATTCTCAATCCGGGAAAGAATGTCCTCATTTATAAATATCAAGGCAAGCAATACAAGCATGCGCCAATCATGCCGAGGTCGTACGGCCCGATCCAACAATATTTAAACTGTGCACTGCCAGAGGGTCGAATGACGCGAACCATAGATGAATCTATTACCCCGCTCGCGAATCATACATACGACGCGGTCAAATATAAATAAACAATCACTCTGCTCGCGAATCATACATGCGACGCAGGTACACATAGAAACACACATTCAAACAGTCAGTGAAGACTTCATCAGGGAAACAATTATTCAAGGAGATATAAATTTCTCTTTTACAAGTCAAGAAGATGAAGTTTAATTCTTTTAGAAAGTCATTTGACACTTCGGTATGATTTAAGCAATTTAAACTATCAATAAGGTTACAATTATCACAAGTAAAACATGATTTTGGGTCCTAGACTACCTGGACATAAGTATGATAGTAGCTACGCACGGACTCTCGTCACCTCGTGCGTACGTAGTCCCCACAAATAGGAACACATAACCAATTAACTCACCTATGGGGACAATTCCCATTTACAAGGTTAGAAAGGAGACTCACCTTGCTCAGAAGTTCCATAACCGTTATTCCATGCCCTTCCGAAAACTCAAATCGATGCACATTGCTCCAAAACTAGCCAATAATTATGTAAGCTCATTAATATATGATCAATTACTCATTATAATCCAATTTATAACAATTTCTAACCCCGATTGAAAAGTTGACAAAATTAACCTCGGGCCCACGTGCCTGGATTCCGAAATTTTTCGAAGATAAAGTCTACTCATAACCTCACAAACTCAAATATATAATTTACTCCCAATTTCTTGCCCAAATCGTGGTCAAATTCCAAGAATACCAAATTTCTAGGTTTTTCTTTAAAACCCCAATTTACATTGATTCCCATAATTTTCCATGTTAAAATTTATATATAATCCAAGTAATTAACTTGCAATAGGTGGGAATCACTTACCTTGACATGGATGATGAAAATGGAGCTCCAAAATCGCTCCTAGGTCGGCTCCCATGGAGGAAATGAGCCAAACCCATTTCTTTACACGTATACACTGCCCAGAGGACTCCTCTTCGCGTTCGCGAGACCCCAGTCGCGTTCGCGGAGAAGAAAATTCCCAAAAACCATTTTTCAAACTCTTCTCAGACAGCCTCTAGTATAATGGCCATAACTTTTTGTACAAAACTCCAAATGACAAATGATTTAATGTTTTGAAAACTAGACACCAAGATCTACAACTTTCACGGTTTGGAAATTTCCCAACTTCTTATAGATTTGTGATATAAGCTGCCAAAGTCAGCCCTCTGCAACACAAATCTCTTCTTCATCTTCCCGGACAGCCTGGAGTGTACCAGCCATAACATTTTGTACACAAATCCAAATACTAAATAATTTACCTTTCTAAAAACTAGACACAAAGGGATACAACTTTCATTTTTGGATCATCTCCAAATTCTTTACATAGTGCGCGATATGAGCGGCCGAAGTCAGACCTGTGCAACAGAGTTTTCGTTCTTCGCGAACGTGAAGAACAAAGTCCCTGAAGCCAAATCCTTCTTCGCGAACGCGAGAGCATCCCCGCGAACGCGAAGAACAACACCAGATACCAGCATCAGCTATTGCAAAACAGCCCGAAATGATCCAAAATCACCCCGAAACACACCCGAGGCCCCCGGGACCCCATCCAATCACACCAACCAGTCCCATAACATAACACGGACCTACTTGAGGCCTCAAATCACATCAAACAACACTAAAATCATGAATCGCACTCCAATCCAAGCTCAGTGAACTTTAAAATTTCAAGTTTCTATATTCGATGCCGAAACCTATCAAATCACGTCCGATTGACCTCAAATTTTGCACACAAGTCATATTCGACATTACGGACCTACTCCAACTTCCGGAATCGAAATCCGGCCCCGATATCAAAAGGTCTACTACCGATCAAACTCCTCAATAACCTTCAAATTTCTATATTTATCCAAATGACTCCGAAATGACCCACGGATCTCCGAATTCACTTCCGATCGCGCTCCCAACACCGGAATCACCATACGGAGCTATTCTCAGTCTCGAAATCCCAAACGAACATTGATAACACTGAAATGCACTTCAACCCAAACTTATAAAATTCTTCCAAAAATGCTAACTTCCACAATAGGTGCTAAAATGTTCCCGGGTCTTCCAAAACCCGTTCCGGACATACGCCCAAGTCTGAAATCATCATACGACCCTGCTGGAACCTTCAAATCCCGATTCTGAGGTCGTTTACTCAAAAATCTAATCTTAGTCAATTCTTTCAACTTAAAGCTTCCGAAATGAGAATTCTCTTTCCAAATCAACTCCGAACTTCCCGAAATTCAATTCCGACCATGCGTACAAGTCATAATACCTGAAGTGGAGCTGCTCATGGCCTCAAACTGTTGCACGACGCGCTAGAGCTCAAAACGACCGGTCGGGTTGTTACATTCTCTTCCACTTAAACATATATTTGTCCTCGAACGTGCTAAGAACTGCGCTGGAGTTGTCCGAAATCACTATTTAACACCTCGTGCACCTACCCGTGCTACTATAACCTAGTTGAGCACATTAGCTCGATCAATTCTGAAGATGTTCCCTTTTATTCAAGCAAATAAGCTTAGAGCCCAATTCCAGCATCTGGAATTTTCTGCCAGGCCTGCTTCCAATATATGAACACCATATCAATCACTATACGAGGTACCGGAACATGACGGCATGCCTTTGCTGAATTCTCACCTTGTACCACATCATTCACAGGACCATAATAACATTCTCTGATCATAATAACCGACATTCGCCGAATCTGATGCTCACAATGCACCTTATGATATAAAAGTCTTATTCCAACTCTCGCAAATACTGCCATGACGGAAAAGATGTGTAGAAAATCATAACCCACTGCCAAGTCAACAAATCATTGAGTCTATACTTCTAACAAGATCCGTTACCACATTCTGAACCAAATAATGATCTTTGCTCTTTAATATACTTCATATAATCCGACTGCACTGCCTAGATCCAATAATCTCGACTCACCCAGTACGAACTGCTCAGGCAATAAGCCACCCCGGTCATGATCAAAAGTTCCATATGATACCACAACGTGCCAATAGGCCACAAGCTCGAACGTAATACATAAGGAAAATGAAATCTGGAAGGGACTACTCAACTCACACAACTAATATGAACTTTCCTCAGAAAATGGGAAACAAAACACAAAAACAGATATAGGGAACTGTACTCAACATCACACTGTCGGGGCGTGCAACCCGATCCAAACAATATACCCGTGGCGGCGTGCCACCCGATCCACACATAAAATTCACATAAGAAGATACACACCGAGCAAGATCGCTCATTACTACAAAATAACGAATATCGGCCACAAGTACGCTAAGCGAATAATACCATCCCTGGGGAGACAAATAGTGCCATAAGCTACAAAACTCAAGCACAACTGAAGTGCGATATATGATCTGAATCTCAAGAGCCATCCTGCTCACATAACACCATCGCTACGCTGAACCTCAACACACAAGAAATTTATCAAGCCATTTCGCAACTCACACGGCACAATGTAGCATTACATAAAATGGCCGACGACGAAATAACATCCAACGTCCGAATACTCCTCCATAAGGAGCGTTATGCTGAAATGAACACATCCT
Organism: Nicotiana attenuata; assembly: GCF_001879085.1. Classification (NCBI taxonomy): domain Eukaryota; kingdom Viridiplantae; phylum Streptophyta; class Magnoliopsida; order Solanales; family Solanaceae; genus Nicotiana; species Nicotiana attenuata. The sequence continues at coordinate 114,943 of NW_017673293.1, forward strand.
GCATGATATAGAGCCCATATTCACATTTAAATCCATTCATAGACCTCAAGCCGATTCTAATCATACCAAACTAGGCCAATAATATTTCCTGGGTCCATAATAACCCCCTCTTTCCCATAACACACAAGAACAGCCATCCATTCCGGAACAACCTTCTACATTCCACAACCAAATGAATCGAGCGCCCTTCAGGCATAAATTCTCAATTAGCGATAGTACCACAATCTCCATACTTGGTTTAAATCCTCAATCAATTAAGTGACTACATGTCACACTTATACAATCTTTCCGTGGGATATGCTCCCATGGCATTCTCCACCAGGTAACGAGTCTGCACATCCATACCACCGGCCATGCAAATGCTGCAAAGTGAATCAAGGATCCGCAAGTCAATAACAAAACCTCTTACTCATGACACTGATCTCAGGTGACGCTGAAGATAATACCAGCTTACTCTAAACTTCTAAATATTTTCCTGCTCATCCGAGCCCGTGACCTCCTTGTCAACACCGAACCGCAACCTTGATTCTCAACTTCCGAATCCCACGCTACTCACAGCACTTAATCATGACAATGCACAAGAGTACAAGAATTTCATCATAACTCCTAAACCACTAATAGGGTAAACACTTCATCATATAGAAGCCTTTTACTTAACTCATTTCAAGAGAACCATTACAACCCTTGACTAAATTCTTACAACCATAGAAAATACCAACCTCAAGTAGTGGTCTAAACCACCATAACTCTTCCGGGATCCATCTGCACATAATAGGGCATAATACTCGAAAGCCTCCAAATAAAATCAATTACGGCGATCGTCAAACCTCGCGCGCATTACTGTAATCATGTGTATAACTTAACACGCTGAAGGAACTAATCGTTGCCACCATTTACCAATTCAACCATTGCTGACTGATTTTTTTTTACTTCTTCCAATTTACTCTGGGCTTGAATTAGGAATAATAATAGCCCCATTCAAAACATCACGAACCCAAATCCGCACTCATCTTGAGTGACCTTATTTCATGAGACCATGCTGTCTCAATTCCCACAGACCATCTCATACCCTCCTTATGCGCATATTCGCATCCTCAACTGGTACACCCATCTGATAATTCCTCTATGAGTCCGAAGTCATTTTCTCCCATTCATCTCAATTTACACCGTAGACCGAAGATAACACAGAACACTCCAAGCTCCTTATCATAATCTGCTGCAAAATCTCGATACTCAACCATACTATGGACAAGAAACCCTTAGGCACCACACCTTAACCTTTGAACCCACTAGGACCGTTATTGAGAGTCACCCACTCTGACTTGGTCCCGAATATAATCAACTGGAAGGCTCCGCTAGCACATGACCACCCTCTCAAAGAAGCACCCGGCCGAATCACCTTCCTTGAGACTCACTTCTACGCGAAGCATAATTCCTGAGTCTTCCCAAAGCATGAACATGAATCGATGATGCTAATTATAGAACACATTCTTCAATTCATTTGCTCAAATTACCACTGATATTCTATTTCCTTAGTCGCAGTAACCCATCAATTTGCCAATAACTAGAAATCTCACAAATAGGCGACTAGGCAATCCAACCCTAGGCGGTGGGACTCTCCCGCTTAGCTTGAAGCCACTATTACACAACTTTAGAACCCACCAAGATTCGTTATCTCTTATTGACATGACCTTGCGCAATTAAACCGCCAGATTCCTCGAAATCTTTCGTTAGCATTTCATGAACACTCTGAATCTCTAGCAACATTCACATATTAGACCTCTTACCGGATAGCCAGTAAGATCCTTTGTAGGAGCTTCACCAACCACGCGACCGCTGACTTGCTCATAGGAGATAACCTACCTGAGCCTGTGCTCATTCACCAACTGCACAAGTCCATTCACTCCTCGTGGACATCAACTAAATGTGCGACAATATCTTCAAATTCGAAGTCATGTTGTATCTTTCTTCATATCAAGCAGCTCATTTCCGTCATATCAGATCTCCCGCCGTTATGCTAGCCAATATTTCAAGTTAAGCTCGTAGACCTAGTCGCTATCCACCATAAATCCCAAATCACTCTAAATTCCTCCCAAGGCACGTAGTCATCCTACCATAGAACCCCTGTGCTGCTTTGCCACTCTCCCACTTTGGTCAAACTCACTCCTTTAAGCAACTACTCGACTCTTGTTTCCCACACTTGGACTTCTAGGAGTTTAATCACCAAAAGACACTTCCCACATGCCCTTCCTCATCCTTCGTTGCCCAGTCAAATACGTAAGAGGAAACATTTCGCACCACATCTGCAGTACCATTTCAATTCCTCAATTCCCGATTTATAATAAGCGCTTCGCGTCGCATAAGATTGAGTAGAAAGGAAACAATGGCATAAGACTCAAAGGAATCAAACCGCACGATGAGGAATCAAGAAGGGGAGTGCTCCTAACAGCCATGTAGCCTCTCGAAGATAAGTACAGATGTCTCTGTACCGATCCGCAAGACTCTACTGGACTTGCTCATGACCCGTGAGACCTAAGGGAACCTAGTGCTCTGATACCATGTTGTCACGACCTAAAATCCACTAAGGGTCGTGATGGCGCCGGACACCACTGTCAGGCAAGCCAACACTATTTAACTAGAAATTTCTCGTTTTAGATATTTCTGAAATCACTTCTTATACATTTAAACAATAAATAATAAGTTCCACTGAATAAATAATGATGTCTTTACAAAACTACTAAACAATCCCGAAATCATCCCAGAACCTGGTGTCACAAGTGCATGAGCAATTACTAGGAAATCCAATAAAGTACAATAGCTGTCCGAAATACAATCTTGGACAGAAAGTAAATATAATACACCGAAAGAGACTCTGCTGGCTGCGGGTCGTCTCGAGTGATGCAGCTCACCTAAGTCTTTGTATCATCCATGCTGCTACGTTTATTAGGCCACTACAAGTACATGTGCATGTGCAACAAAAATGCACAGCAAGTGTAGCATGAGTACAAGAACAACGTGTACTCAGTAAGTATCCCGCCTAACTTCGAAGAAGTAGTGACGAGAGGTCGACTTCAACACTTACTAATGTTCCAATAATATCATTAAAATAAAGAATTGAATAAGTACGAAACAGGGCAATTATATGAAATAAGCATGTATAAACCACATAGTACATCCCCCTTCTTCTTTTCTTTTGCTCAAGTTTTCAGTTAGCATGTTCCCTGCATAACTGGAGCACATACATAGATATGGTGAATTTCCTTAAAGAAGTTATCATAATCAAAACAGGGAAAAATCCCCCAGGTTCACTGGCTTCTAGCCAAATGTCATGCACGATTCCATGAGAATAGTATATACATGTACATATATAGGAAATGCCGAGGCGTACGGCCCGATCCAACATAAAAGTAAATTGTGCACTGCCTAGGGTCGAACGGCGCAAACCATAGATGCATCTATTAACCTGCCGAGGCGAACGTTCTGCTCCCATGAGAGTGTGGTACATAAATCCTACCGAGGCAAGCGGCCCGATCCCATAAGAGTAGTAGAAGAAAATACCCCGCTCGCGAATCATACGTGCGACGCGGTAAAATATAATTTTAAGGAAACACCCCGCTCGCTGATTCATACTTGCGACGCGGTCAAATATAAATTTAACATTTAAAATCATATCTCTTTCTTGATTCCTTTCAAAATAAGAAAAATTCAACTTGTAGCTTTTTAAGGAAATTACCCCGCTCGCGAAACATACATGCGATGCGGTTACACATAGATTTCTTAACCTATTATAATATTCCTTCAATCTTTTCAAAAATACAAAGTTCAAATAAAAACTTCTAAGATCTCAAATTCCTTAATTTCAACTCTTTTCAAGATATTTACTAAGCAAACATAACCTCGCTTCTTCTCAAGGCAAACAATAAACATAAATCAACAACAATATCAACAAGGCATGGTGTAAACCTAAAACTACCCGGACATGGGTATAATAGTAGCTACGCATGGACTCTCGTCACCTCGTGCGTACGTAGCCCCCACAAATAGGAGCACATATTTAATTTTTTCACCTATGGGATTAATTCCTTCTTACAAGGTTAGAAAGGAGACTCACCTCGCTCCGAAGTTCCATAACCGGCATTCCACGCCCTTCTGATGACTAAAATCGATGCATAACGCCTCAAAACTAGCAAATAATTATGTAAACCCATTAATATATGTTCAATTACTCATAATACTCCAATTTATAATAATTTCAACCCCCAATCGAAAAGTTGACAAAAATGCCCTCGGACCCGCGTGCCTGGAATTCAAAGGTTTTTGAAGATAAACTTTACCTATAACCTCACGAACTCAAATATGTAATTTACTCTCAATTTCATGTCAAAAATCATGGTAAAATCCAAACATATCAATTTCTAGGTTGTTTACCGTGAAAATGGTAACAACAATTAAATTTATAAATGGGATTCTAAAAATACATGATCTATTCCCGAGCTAGTTTTGAAGGGTGATTAGTGTTAAATATGGAGTAAGACGGTAAAGATCAAGCTAGCCAAAATAACAATCGAACCAGTAAGGGGGTGTTCCCGGGCTTNAATAATAAGTTCCACTGAATAAATAATGATGTCTTTACAAAACTACTAAACAATCCCGAAATCATCCCAGAACCTGGTGTCACAAGTGCATGAGCAATTACTAGGAAATCCAATAAAGTACAATAGCTATCCAGAATACAAACTTAGACAAAAAGCAAATATAATACACTGAAAGGGACTCTGCTGGCTGCGGGTCGTCTCGAGGGATGCAGCTCACCTAAGTCTCTGTATCATCCATACTGTTACGCCTATTAGGCCACTAGAGGTACATGTGCCTGTGCAACAAAAATGCACATCAAGTGTAGCATGAGTACAAAAACAACATGTACTCAGTAAGTATCCCGCCTAACCTCGAAGAAGTAGAGACGAGAGGCCGACTTCGACACTTACTAGTGGTCCAATAATTAAATACCAATTGTACAATAAATCAAGGATTTCTATAAACATGGCTATAACTCAATAGAATGGAGCAAGTAAATAATTCTTTTATTCATTGGGAAATTTCCAAATCCGTTTTCATCATTTATACATTTATTCGCAATCCGGGAAAGCAATGTCCTTATTTATAAATATCAAGGCAAGCAATACAAGCACGCGCAAATCATGCCGAGGTCGTACGGCCTGATCCAACAATATTTAAATTGTGCACTGCCAGATGGTCAAATGGCGCGAACCATAGATGAATCTATTACCCCGCTCGTGAATCATACATGCGACGCGGCCAAATATAAATAAACAATCACCCTGCTCGCGAATCATACATGCGACGCAGGTACACATAGAAACACACATTCAAATAGCCAGTGAAGGCTTCATCAGGGAAACAATTATTCAAGGAGATGTAAATTTCTCTTTTACAAGTCAAGAAGATGAAGTTTAATTCTTTTAGAAAGTCATTTGCCACTTCGGTATGATTTAAGCAATTTAAACTATCAATATGGTTACAATTATCACAAGTAAAACATGATTTTGGGTTCTAGACTACCCGGACATAAGCATGATAGTAGCTACACACGGACTCTCGTCACCTCATGCGTACGTAGCCCACACAAATAGGAGCACATAACCAATTAACTCACATATGGGGACAATTCCCTTTTACAAGGTTAGAAAGGAGACTCACCTCGCTCCGAAGTTCCCTAACCGTTATTCCATGCCCTTCCGAAAACTCAAATCGATGCACATTGCTCCAAAACTAGCAAATAATTATGTAAACTCATTAATATATGATCAATTACTCATTATAATCCAATTTATAACAATTTCTAACCCCGATCGAGAAGTTGACAAAATTAACCTCGAGCCCACGTGCCCGGATTCCGAATTTTTTTGAAAATAAAGTCTACCCATAACCTCACGAACTCAAATATATAATTGTGATGACCCAAAGGGTCACCACCTGTTTTCTCATTCATCCCGTGCTTCCGAGGCCTTGAAAACCTCATTTTTACTTGCCTCGATTTGCGTGCGCAGTCCGGGCGCGTAGCCGGAAAGCTTAAATATGAATTTTGTGTAAAAATTTATGAATTTTGATATTATTATGATAAAGTTGACTTTGGTGAATATTTTTTGTAAACGGACCCGGACCCGTGATTTGACAGTCCCGGAGGGTTCGTAGGAAAATATGGGACTCGAGCATGTGCCCGGAGTCGAATTCCGAGGTCTAGAGCACGAGAAAAGAATTTTCTATTTTCTGAAATTATTAAGGAAAATGGAATTGAAAATTGATTAAAAGACTGTGGTATCGGGCTCGTATTTTTGTTCCGACGCCCGGTACAAGTCTTATATATGGTTTAAGCGCTTTCTGTGAAATTTGGACGAAATCGGACGTCATTTGACGTATTTCGGACCTAAATATCTAAGATTTGAAGTTTATGAAGTTTGAAGAAAAAGTGATGATTTTGAGGTTTGATTCCTCGTTTAAGATGTTATTTTGGCGATTTGATCGCACGGTTAAGTTCGTATGAGGTTGTTTAGTTAGTGTGTGTGTTTGGTTAGGAGCCCCGAGGGCTCGGGAGTGTTTTCGGGGGTGTTCGGGGTGGTTTTGAACTTAGAAATATTGCAGATTTCCTTCAGCTGTTGCAGGCACCCATTTGTTCTACGCGTTCGCGTTCTTCCTTATGCGTTCGGATGCCCACTGAGTCCCCTTCTTCGCGTTCGCGTGCCCCTTACGTGATCGCGTAGGCCAATGCAGGGCCCCCAGTAATTCCTTCATTGCGTTCGCGAACTCGTCCTCGTATTCGCATAGTATCAGCTCACCCTTCATCGCGTTCGCGTATGTACCCACGCGTTCGCGTAGAGTAAACCCAGGACCCCAGCCTTTTTCCTTCTACGCGTTCGCGTTTCCTCCTACGCGATCGCGATGCAGACCCAGCTTACCCTTCGCGAACGCGGTTCCTTTCCCGCGAACGCGAAGGGCATTTTTGCCCAGTGATTTTTAAAGTTCAAAAACAGAACAATGACGGGTTTATTCCTAATTTTCTCACGAGCTCTCTTCCTCCCCAAGCTCTAAGACTCCATTGAAGCCCCCATCCTTCAAGACCACTTGAGTAAGTAATTTCCCACTCACTTCTTTCACTTTTCCTTCATTAATTAGTAAGTTTCTAAGCCTAAATCATATAATCTAGGGTTGAAATTGGGGGAAAAAGGGTAGAGTTAGGGTTTTTCAATCTCCTTGATTTAGACCTCGTTTTGGGGTCGAATTTGAAAACAAATTGTATATCCGGGCTCGTGGGGGAATGGGTAACCTGGAATTGGTTCGAACCTCGTGTTTTGACCAAGCGGGCCCGGGGTCGATTTTTGGAATTTTGGGAAGAAAGCTTAGAAATTCATATTTAGGCAATGGGTTTAGTTTGTTTAGCTATTATTAATATTGTAAAGTCATTATTTCATAGATTTGACTGAGTTGGAGCCGAATTTGAGGGGTAAAGCTATACTAGAGGCTTGAGTTGATTTTGGAGCATTTGAGGTAAGTGTTTGATCTAACTTTGGCTTGAGGGAATAGGATTAGAGTATATTTGCTAATTGCTAAATGTTGAGTACGGTGTATAGCCATGGTGACGAGTATCTATACACCGGTGTCTAGCATGACCGTGGGTCTTTATTTGTGCTTAATTGGGATTCTGTAGTGACTCTTCCTTGTTAAATTAATGGTTTCTACATGATATGAAGAGAATGAGAAGGAAATATGATGTGTAAACTCTTTGGAGCGTTGGCTCAATTTTCGACTTGATTAAAAAGTAAGAAATGAACGTAAAGGAAAGAGATGTGATTGCTCCCTTGCCGGGATTTAGTTGCGTTGTTATATTCCCCTTGCCGGGGTTGCTGTCACCAGTTATTACCCCCCCTTGCCCCTTTACTCGGGATTGTTGATTGGGTGAGGTTTGGATGTTTTATATATATATGGGTCGGGTTGCACGCCGCAACAACACTATATAATTGAGGGTTGGGTTGCACGCCGCAACAATACTATATAATTGAGGATCGGGTTGCACGCCGCAACAACACTATATAATTGAGGGTCGGGTTGCACGCCGCAACAACAATATATAATTGAGGATCGGGTTGCGCGCCACAACAATACTATATAATTGAGGATCGGGTTGCACGCCGCAACAGTATTGTATGTTATCGGATCGGGTTGCGCGCCGCAACAAACTATAGCTTAATTGTGTTTATTCCGGATTTAAGCTTCTGTTGGTTGTTCTATTCTTTAAGCTTAGACTTCCTGTTTTAACTGTTGCCTCCCCACAACATGTTTCCCCCTCCTTTTGTAACTGCTTATTTCTTGTTTATTTTCCGTAATATATTTCATAACTGCACAGGTTTATCTGGTAGTCTGGTCTAGCCTCGTCACTACTTCGCCGGGGTTAGGCTAGGCACTTACCAGCACATGGGGTAGGTTGTGCTGATGCTACACTCTGTGCATCTTTTTGCACAGATTCAGGAGCAGCTTTTGGGCCTCAGCAGTAGGATTTGATCGGGAGCTGACTTCAATCCAGGGACTTTCGAGGTATCCTAGCTGACGTTCGCAGGCCGGAGTCCCTTCTATGTTACTAGTTTGTTTTCCTTGTACCGAGACAAACATTGATGTACTTCTATTCAGACTTATTTTTAGCACTCTTTAGTAGTCCGTGAGTTAGTGACACCAGTCTTGGGTAGAAAAATGTTAAACTTCCGCATTTGGTTATCAGATATCTATGTTTTTAAGACTTCCGCTTTATTTTAAATGACCCGTATTATTATTATTATTGTTGAGATGTTATCAGAAAATGTTTTAACTGCTTGGCTTGCCTAGCTCCGATAGTAGGCGCCATCACGACCCCCGATGGTGGGAAATCCGGGTCGTGACAATAATGTACTCCCAATTTCGTGCCCAAATCCTGGTCAAATTCCAAGAATACCAAATTTTTAGGTTTTTCTTTAAACCCCCAATTTTTACTAGTTCCCATAATTTTCCATGTTAAAATCTAGATATAATCCAAGTAATTAACTTGCAATAGGTGGGTTACCTTGATATGGATGATAAAAATGGAGCTCCAAAATCGCTCCTAGATCGCCTCCCATGGAGGAAATGAGATGAAATGAGCCAAACTCATTTCTTTATACTTATACATTGCGCAGAGGACTCCTCTTCGCGTTCGCGAGACCCCCGTCGCGTTCGCGAAGAAGAAAATTCCCAAAAACCATTTTTCAAACTCTTCTTAGACAGCCTCTAGTATAATGGCCATAAATTTTTGTACGAAACTCCAAATGACAAATGGTTTATTTTTTTGAAACTAGACACCAAGATCTACAACATTCATGTTTTAGAAATTTCCCAATTTCTTATAGATTTTGAGATATAAGCTGCCAAAGTCAGCCCTCTGCAACACAAATTTCTTCTTCATCTTCCCGGACAGCCTGTTGTGTACCAGCCATAACTTCTTGTACACAAATCCAAATGCTAAATAATTTACCTTTCTGAAAACTAGAAACAAAGCGCTACAACTTTAATTTTGCACAGGCCTCCGAAGTCAGACCTGTGCAACGGAGATTTTATTCTTTGCGAACGCGAGGATCCCTTCGCGAATGCGAAGAACAAATCCTTGAAGCCAAATCCTTCTTCGCGAACGCGAGAGGATCCCCGAATGCGAAGAACAACACCAAATACCAGCATCAGCTATTACAAAACAACCCGAAATGATCTGAAACTACCCCAAAACACACCCGAGGCCCCCAGGACCCCATCCAATCACACCAACCAGTCCCATAACATAACACGGACCTACTTGAGGCCTCAAATCACATCAAACAATGCTAAATCCATGAATCGCACTCCAATCCAAGCTTAGTGAACTTTAGAATTTCAAGCTTCTATATTCGATGCCGAAACCTTTCAAATCACGTCCGATTGACCTCAAATTTTGCACACAAGTCATATTCGACACTATGGACCTACTCCAACTATCGGAATCGAAATCCGACCCCGATATCAAAAAGTCCACTTCCGATCAAACTCCTCAATAACCTTCAAATTTCTATATTTAGCCAAATGACTCCAAAATGACGCACGGACCTCCGAATTCACTTCCGATCGCGCACCCAACACCGGAATCACCATACGGAGCTATTCTCAGACTCGAAATCCCAAACGGACATTGATAACACTGAAATGCACTTCAACCCAAACTTATGAAATTCTTCCAAAAATGCTAACTTCCACAATAGGTGCTAAAATATTCCCGGGTCTTTCAAAACCCGATCCGGACATACGCCCAAGTCCGAAATCATCATACGACCCTGCTAGAACCTTCGAATCCCGATTCCGAGGTCGTTTACTCGAAAATCTAATCTTAGTCAATTCTTTCAACTTAAAGCTTCCGAAATGAGAATTCTCTTTCCAAATCAACTCCGAACTTCCCGAAATTCAATTCCGATCATGCGTACAAGTCATAATACCTGAAGTGGAGCTGCTCATGGCCTCAAACTGTTGCACGACGCGCTAGACCTCAAAACGACCGGTCGGGTCGTTACAAATAATGACCATAGCCCATAACGATAGGCTTGGTGATGCCGCAAATATGAGCTAAGTTGTTGCCAGGAAAGATTGGTTTTACTTGGATCAGTGAATGAATCTATATTATATTAAAAGCACGAAGGCCTTTAGTGAAATGTCGTTTCATTTTTTACCGTTTGATAACTAATTTCACATTGAATAAAATAGTAATTTAAATTATTTTCCTAATATGTAGGTATAGTCTTTTTATTCTCTTCTTAATATTCAAGGGATAAACATTTAATTATTTCAAACATTTAAGAGTTTAAAATCAACTAAAACTTTATTCATTAAATCTTTCTTTATTGAACAACAATATAAAGTCCTATTATTTAGGACGTTAAAATTAATACATAAATCTTATCTTATATAATTCAAACAATTCGCTTATAATATTTTTTGCACGTAGACATACAAATAAGGAACATATTATATACATGTTAATGTTGACTCCAAACCAATGTCTAACATGTAAACTATTACATGTACTTAAAAATAATCTAAAGATGGCGGCCTCCAACCAATTAATTATCCTGTGCGTTTTTTTCTTTTTCTTTTTGTCTTAACTATGGATTTTTTTTAATTATACGTGTCCTTTATTATTTTATCCATGGAACCTGAGGAAAGGTCTTGTCATAAGACATGATCAATTAAAAAATTCCATTCCTAAATTTGCTATTTCAAACTAAATAGATAAGGAAATAGTAATTGACTGTAAAATATTTAATGAACTTGAAGATTCTCCTAGCAATTTAAGTTTTATCCATCTAAATTTTGTCTTATGAACACATAAGTGAAGTTCTTAGGGAAATGGTATAATGTATCTGTCACGACCCAAAATCCACAAAGGGTCGTGATGGCACCAGACACCACTGTCAGGCAAGCCAACACCAAGAAGTTATTTAAATTCCCATTTTAGTATATATTGAAATTATTTTTTTTATACATTAAACAATAAATAATAAAATTCACTGAAATAAAATGAAGTCTTTAACAACCTTAATATTGAATAATCCCATAATCATCCCAGAACCCGGAGTCATGAGTGAATGAGCAATCACTAGGAAATCAAATGAAGTATAATAATTGTCCGGAATACAAATTTGGACAGAAATAAATATAATACAATGAAAGAGACTATGCTGGTTGCGGGTCGCCTCGAGAGATGCAACTCACCTAAGTCTCCGTACCAGCCATGCTGCTACGCCCATCAGGCCGCTAGAGGTACATGTGCCTATGCAACAAAAATGCACAGCAAGTGTAGCATGAGTACGAAAATGACGTGTAATGAGTAAGTATCTCGTCTAATCTCAAAGAAGTAGAGACAAGAGGTCGACTTCGACACTTACTAGTTGTCCAATAATAATATACCAATAATATAGTAAATCGAGGATTTTCACAAAAATGACTGTATCTCAATAGCGTGAGGCAAGTAAACAATTCTGTCGTTCATAGGAAATTCCCAAATTCACTTTCATCATTTATATATTTATCTTAGGCCAGGGAGAACAAATATCAACATCTATGAATTTCAAGGCAAGCATACACAATTCATGCCGAGGTCGTACGGCCCGATCCAACAAATATTTAAACTGTGCACTGCCAAAGGGTCGAATGGCCCGAACCATAGATGCATCTATTACCCCGCTCGCGAATCATGCATGCGACACGGTCAAATATAAATAACAATCACCCCGCTCGCGAATCATACATGCGACGCAGGTACACATAGAAACACACATTCAAACAGTCAATTAAGACTTCATCAGGGAAACAATTATTCAAGGAGGTGTCAATTTCTCTTTTACAAGTCGAGAACATGAATTTTAACTCTGTTAGAAAATCATTTACCACTTCGATACAATTAATGCAATTTAAACTATCAATAAGGTTACAATTATTTCAAGTATAGCATGCTTTTAGGTCCTAGACAACCCGGACATAAGCATAATAGTAGCTACGCACGGACTCTCGTCACCTCGTGCGTACGTAACCCCCACAAATAGAAGCACATAACCGATTAACTCACCTATGGGGACAATTCCCTCTTACAAGGTTAGACAGGAGACTCACCTTGCTCCGAAGTCCCATAACCGGCATTCCACGCCCTTCCGAAGGCTCAAATCGATGCACACGCTCCAAAACTAGCCAATAATTATGCAAACCCATTAATATATGTTCAATTACTCATAATAATCCTATTTATAACAATTTCTAACCCCGATCGAAAAGTTGACAAAACCACCCTCGGGCCCACGTGCCTAGATTCCAAAATTTTCGAAGATAAAGTTTACCCATAACCTCACAAACTCGAATATATAATTTACTCTCAATTTTATATCCGAAATCGTGGTCAAATTCCAAATATAAAAATTTTCTAGGGTTTTCCTCAAACCCCAAATTTCTAAAAATTTTACACACTTTACTCCGTATCTAAATCATGTATTTAACTTGTATTGCGTGGGAACAACTTACTTTGTATACTTGATGAATATCTCCCCTTGAAGCTCTCCAAAATCGCCCACACCAAATGAAAATGGGAGAAAAATGGCCAATTCCCAATTCAAAAGAACACACTGCCTCCAGCCTTTCAACACCTGCGGTGCACCAGCCGCACTTGCGGAATCGCACCTGCGGAAAATGCATCGCAGGTGCGGTCCTCTTCAAGCTAGGCGATATCCGCTTCTGCGGTCCCTCAAGCGCATCTGCGCCTTCGCACCTGCGGGTGCCCTTCTCCTCCTGCGACCCAGCTGCCCCTCACGCATTCCGCATCTTACCACGCACCTGCGGGCTCACAGATGCGGAGATACCCTCGCATTTGCGGTCCCTCCCTGCTCTGCCAAAAAGAACTTTTGCGACCACAAAGCCGCACTTGCGGGCTCGCACCTGCGGCCCTCTTCTCGCAGGTACGGTTACACTAGAAGCCCAGCTGCTGCAGTTCTTCCTCAACTTCAAATTTCCATCCGTTAACCACCCGGAATCCACCCGAGGCCGCCAGGACCCCGTTCAATCATACCAATCAGTCCAAAAACATAATGCGGACCTGCTCGAGGCCTCAAATCACATCAAACAACACTGAAATCACGAATCACACCGCGATTCGAGCTTTATGAACTTTAGAACTTCAAACTTCTACATTCGATGCCGAAACCTATCAAATCACGTCTAATTGACCTCAAATTTTGCACACAAGTCATATTCGACATTACGAGACCTACTCCAACTTCCGGAATCGAAATCTGACCCCGATATCAAAAAGTCCACCTCCAGTCAAACTTCTTAATAACCTTCAAATTTTTAACTTTCGCCAAATGACTCCAAAATGACCTACGGACCTCTAAATCCACTTCTGATCGCGCTCCCAATACCAGAATCACCATATAGAGCTACTCCCAGACTCAAAATCCCAAACGGACATCGATAGCACTGAAATGCCCTTCATCCCAAACTTATGAAATTCTTTCAAAATGCTAACTTCCACAATAGGCGCCAAAATGCTCCCGGCTCATCCAAAACCCGATCCAGACATACGCCCAAGTCCAAAATCATCATACGAACCTGCTGGAACCTTCAAATCCCGATTCCAAGGTCATTTAATCAAACATCCAATCCTTGTCAATTTCTCCAACTTAAAGCTTCCGAAATGCAAATTCTCTTTCCATATCAACTCCGAACTTCCCGGAATTCATGCGTACAAGTCATAATACCTTATGTGAAGCTGCTCATGGCCTCAAACTGCTGAACGACGTTCTAGAGCTCAAAACGACCGGTCGGGTCATTACATTCTCTCCTACTTAAACATACGTTCATCCTCGAACGTGCTGAGACCTGCACTGGAGTTGTCCGAAATCACTATTTAACCCCTCGTGCACCTACACGTGCTACCACAACTCAGTTGCGCACATTCGCTCGATCAAATCTAATCCTCTTTTATTTAGGCAAATGAGCCTTAGAGCCTAGTTTCAACATCTGAAATTCTCTGTCAGGCCTGCTTCCAATGTATGAACACCGTATCAACCACTACACGATGTACCAGAACATGACTGCATACCTTTGCTTAATTATCACCATGCGCCACATCTTTCACGGGACCATAATAACATTCTCTGATCATAACAACCGACATTCCCCGAATCTGATGCTCACAATGCACCTCATGACATGTATAAGTCTCGATCCAACTCTTATAATACCGCCACAACGAAAGAGACGTGTAGAAATTCATAACCACTGCTAAGTCGACCAACCGTTGAGTCTATACTCTTGACAAGAATAATTACCTCATTCTGAACCAAATAATGGTATTTGATCTTTAATATACTTCATATAATCCGATCGCACTGATCCTAGATCCAACAATCTCGTCTTACCCAGTATAAGCTGCTCAGGCAATAAGCCACCCCAGACATGACCAAAAGTCTCATATGATGCCAAAATCTACCGATAGGCCACAAACTTGAATGTGATACATAAGGAAATCGAACTCTGGAAGAGACTACTCAACTAACGAAACTAATTAGACAACCGAAAAGGTGTCATGTACCTTCCTCAGAAAAAGCGAAACGAAACACACAAAATAAAATATAAGGGGACTGTACTCATCATCACACTGTTGCGTCGTGCAACCTGATCCAAACAACATACCCGTGGCAGCGTGCTACCCGGTCCACAAATAGAACTCACACAAGGAGATACACACCGAGCTAAATTGCTCATTACTACTAAATACCGAATATCGGTTGAAAGCACACTAAGTGCATAATACCATCCCTGGGAAGATAGATAGCGCAATAAGCTACAAAACTCAAGCACAACTAAGGTGCAATATATAACCTGAGTCATAAGATCCATCCTGCTCGCATAACAACATTGCTACGCGAAACCTCAACACAAATGAAATTTATCAAGCCATTTCACAACTCACACGGCCCAATATAACATTGCATGAAATAGCCGACGATGAAATAGCATCCAACGTCCGAATATTCTTTCATAAGGAGCGCTATGCTGAAATGAACACATCCGGCCTGATGTAGAGCCCACCTTCGTATTTAAGTCCATCCACAGACCTCAAGCCGATTCTAATTGCACCGTACTAGGCAAATAACCTTTCAAGGGTCCCTAAATATACCTTTTTTCCTATAACTCACAAGAACAACCATCATACCCGGAGTAAATCTCCACAGTCCACAACCCAATAAACAGAGTGCCCTTCAGGCATAAATTCTTAAATTAGCGATATTACCACAATCTTCATACTTGGTTTAAATTTCCAATCAAACAAGTGACTACATGTCACACTTATAAAATCTCCCCGTGAGACACGCTTCCACGACCTTCCGCACCAGATAACCAGTCTGCACATCCATACCACTGGCCACACTAACACTATAAAGCAAATCAAGAATCCATAACTAGGTTGCAAAGCCTCTTTCACAAAACACCGATCTCAGGTGACATTGAAGACATACCAGCTTACTCTAAACATTCAAATCCTTTCCTGTTCATTTGTGCTTGTGACATCCTTGTTAACACCAAATCGCAACCTTGATCCTCACTTCCAAATTTCATACCACTCACTGCACCTAACATGCCAATATGCAATGGCGCCAGAATTTCATCATAACTCCTGAACCACTAATAGGGTAAACACTTCATCACCTAGAAACTTTTTACTTAACTCATTCCAAGAGAACCATAGCTGTGAGCACGTGATTTTTGCCTCGCGGGAACTACTCCTACAGACTCCTTAGATTTAGGATCTCTCTTTAAATTATTTGATTTTTAGGATTTAATTGTGTAATTTTATGTGTGTTTTCATTTGTGTGTGCATGTTTAGT
This sequence comes from Nicotiana attenuata, assembly GCF_001879085.1. Taxonomy (NCBI): domain Eukaryota; kingdom Viridiplantae; phylum Streptophyta; class Magnoliopsida; order Solanales; family Solanaceae; genus Nicotiana; species Nicotiana attenuata. The sequence goes on from NW_017673293.1 coordinate 131,415, forward strand.
TTTTAGATAATTCATAAAAAATACAAAAATATTGCATTGGCATTTAGGATTTAATTTTACATTTTTTTTACAAAAGTACTAAAATCACAAAAGAAAAGAAAATAAATAAAAGAAAAGGAGTTAAATGAAAAGGAAATAAAGAAAAAAAAGGGACAATTGGGCCAAGGCTAATAAATTCACCAGCCCAAGCCGTTAAATCACTGATACCCATCCGAAACTACCAAAACCCGACCCAAAAATACGGTCCAGTCCCCCCATAACCCAAAACGACGTAGTTTTGTCCCCAATTAATCTCATCCGTCTAGGTTGTTTAATCCAACGGATGAGAAGCCTAGATCAAAAAATATATAAGTGTCCTAACATACCCTACCCCCCTCAGAACCCCCTCCCCTTCGTCTCTCTCACCAAACCCTAATTCCGCCCTGAGCCGTCGTCTGCCGCCGGCCGGAAATCGCCTCCGCCGGCGGCGATTGTCCAATGGCCCTCAAATTCACACCAGGGCCTCCTCTCACCTCCCTCATGCCCATGACACCATCGTCTCCCTTCAAATCTCACTAGAAACCCCCAAATATCCCAAACCCTAGCCGCCGCCTTTGTTCTCCGGTGGCGGCGCCACCATCAACCCCCACCAAAATGATACCAAACCACCTCCACCACCCCCTCTTCCTTCAGCTTTTACATTCCAAACACCTACCTACCCAATGGAGCCTCCTCAGTTCCCAACTCATACTTATCCTCAGCCACCTCCATTTGAGTTCACCACGGGACAGGAAAGAACTCCCAAAACCCCTGAACAGGAAGAAATCACAAAGAGGATGAGAAGCCTAGAGCAGAGCCTCAAGAACATGCAGGGTCTGAGTGGGCAGAAGAGTGTGTCATATACTGATCTATGCATGTTCCCTCATGTGCATTTGCCTATAGGATTCAAAACTTCGAAGTTCGAAAAATACGATGGGCACGGTTATCCTACTGCTCATCTTAAGAAATACTGCAATCAATTGCGAGGAGCTGGAGGAAAAGAAGAATTACTCATGGCTTACTTTGGGGAAAGTTTGGTGGGTATCGCCTCCGAGTGGTACATGGATCAGGATATCTCTCGATGGCACATCTGGGACGACCTCGCGAGAGGCTTTGTTAGACAGTTCCAGTACAATATAGACATTGCTCCAGACCGGAACTCATTGGCAAATCTGAAAAAAAGTCCTCTAAGAGTTTTCGGGAATATGCAATCAAATGGCGTGAGCAAGCATCGAGAGTGAAGCCTCCAATGGACGAGGTTGAAATGGTCACGGTGTTTCTTCAAGCTCAGGAAGCCGATTATTTCCAAAATATGATGTCAGCTATGGGCAAACCATTCGCAGAAGCTATTAAAATTGGTGAAATGGTGGAAAATGGATTGAAAACAGGCAGAATTCTAAGCCAATCAGCTATTAGAGCAACCTCCCAAGCCATTCAAGGCGGGTCTGGAGGAGTAGCAAAACGAAAGAAGAAAGAAGAAACATCCATGGCGGCATCGGGTGCAAGAAGACACCGTGCTCCTAGACCCATGTTCCCAGAAAAAACCCCTCAACATTATTACCCTCACCAAGCATGCCCTATGCTCCTCAACCGTATGCGGTCATGAATGCTCAACCTTTTGTATGACCGCAGCAACATGCCAATAGAAACCAAGCTCCATTTCCAAGAAATCAGCCTCCTCACCAAAACCACTACAATCCCCGTCCTTCACAGAACAATTTTCCACTCGTGAGCCACCCAGAGGCAACTTTTACGCCAATCGGTAGAATACTACTCCAACCTACTTTCCAAAGTCCTTGTCCAAATGGGTTTGCTACACCAATTACCTCAAACAAGGCAAAACCCAGCATCGCCCGCTTACAGAGCCGGTGTCAGATGTGCCTATCATTCAGGAGCAGAAGGGCACGATACAGATGATTGTTGGACCTTGAAAAGAGCAGTGGAGAACTTGATAGAGCAAGGAAAGATAGTGCTAAGGGATGAGGATGCCCCCAACGTGACTAATAACCCACTGCCAGCCTACAATAATGGACCAGTAATTGGAATGATTTGTGAAGATAAAGAATTTGATCCGGCACTAAAGGCCATAATTGCCATTGCTGATGCGGAGAGAAAGCCAAAAATTTCCCTGAAGCAAAATAAAGGGGAAAAGAAGACCAAAGCCACCCATTCAGAACCAGAAAAGAAAGTTGAAGTAGGAACGGGGGCAATGCCTCCCAAAAATGGTGTTCTCTATGTCCCACGAGGCCGTAAAGAAAAGCAGTTGACTTTGAGTCCTCCAAAGAGATTTGAACTGAAAAAAGGAGCCCAGATGTACGTACCCAAGGGAGCTTATGTGGTGCGGGGGAAAATTAATCCATCGAGGCTGAACGAGCCCGTGGTTATTGGACGCGCGCCACAGAAGCCTATGACAGATCCTGCTGCGGTGCTGTGGAATTATCATAAAACAGCGGTTACGTAGGCAAAGAGTCTCGGGGGAGCTTCAAGAAAATCATCCTGTTAAGAAGTACTCCAACATAGAAGAAGTGAACAACGCCACCCGAAAGCGTTTCCCATCTAAGAAACCTATAAGTGCCGAAGAAGCGGAAGCTTTCTTTCAGAAGATGAAGATGGCAGACTATGAAGTGGTTGATCAACTTTAGAAATTTCCTGAACAAGTATCCTTGTTGTCATTGCTGATGAAATCCCCCGAACACCAAAAGGTTTTAATGAAGACCCTCAACGAAGCATACGTGCCAGTTGAAACTTCGGTGGAACAGCTAGAAAGAATGGCGGAAAGATTTTTCGCTATCAATCAGATTTCATTCAGTAAAAACGACTTGCCTCCAGAAGGGGCCGCTCACAACAAAGCTTTGCACTTAACTATCAAATGTGAGGGATACTACGTGAAGAGGGTCATGGTAGACGGAGGTTCTGGGGTAGACATTTGCCCACTCTCTACACTGCAGCATATGGAAATCGGGACTGAAAGGATTCGTCCCAACAATGTCTGTGTGCGAGCTTTCGATGGTATCAAAAGAGACCCAATTGGAGAAATTGACCTAATTCTAACCATTGGCCCGGTGGACTTTGAGGTGACCTTCCAAGTGCTAGACATGGACACGTCCTATAATTTTCTTTTGGGAAGGCCTTGGATCCACACAGCAGGAGTTGTACCCTCTACTCTCCATCAAATGGTGAAATTTGAACATGAGGATCAGGAGATCGTGGTCCATGGAGAGGATGAACAATCAATTTACCGGGACCCATCGGTCCCATGTCTTGAAGCGAGAGAAGGCAGTGAGCATATAGTCTACCAAGCATTTGAAAGATCTGAAAGATTAAGAGGGGGCTTTTAAGAGCTTGGGTAACAAGTCAATCCTCTAAGAGCTTTTAAGCTAAAAACTGAAAATTAAGAGGGGGCTAAAGTGTAAAGTAAAAATCTGAAAGATGCCCTAATTTTTGCCTATAAAAGGCAGTCTACCCTGCCTTGCAAGTTCAGTTTGGAAATCTGAAGATTTGAAATCTGAAAATTTTGAAATTTGAAAGATGGAGAAAGGTTTTGAGAGCTGAAAGTTTTAGAGGGAGTTTTGAAAAGTTTTGAAAAGCTTTGAAGCTCAAAATTCTACAGAACTTGAGAGCTCATTTTTAGATCTTAAACATTCTGAAAATCAACACAAAAAAAGCCTAGAAATCCATCCAAAACTACTGTTTTCATCAAATTTTCAGTAGTTTAAATTCATTTGCAATTTCTAAAATTATTTGAGCCTTATTCCTTGGTTTGCTGCATCATACTCCTAAAGTTTGTGTTGTATTTGCTGGGATTTTGCTGAAACTGCATCCGCTACTCTACTGGTGCCTAGCCGACCTTCAATTCTCTTATTTTTGTCCAAATTCTAGGTATTCACTTAACCTTTGAATGGCAAGAGGTTATGGAAATGTGTAGATGAAGATTGATCTGTATAATAAGCTGTCCAGAGCTGATTTCTCTTATCTGATTCTGCTGTTTTCTACCCTGTTTAAACTCTTAGATCTAGTAGTGTAATGTAGTGATAATTAGCCTAGCCTATTCCTTTTAGCATAGTAGTAATATTCTAGAGTTTATGCTGTCCTTAAACTTGCTTGAAATTGTTAGACTTATTAGCTTACTTGAACATTAAAGGACTGTACATTGGACTGTTATTTAGAAACTTTCAGCTTTTAGATTCATGTTGATTTGGTAAATGAATATTTTAGTAGTTACTCCTAGTTCCGATCCATGAACAAGTTCCGTAAAGTGTATTAAATGAAGTTAATTTGTTGTTTTAGGGAGTGAAATCTCAGAAATGAATGAGTTAATTCATCAGCCCACATGTGATTTGAATATGAGTGTGAGGTTTGAAGTTAAAATTAGCAGGTGTTTGATTTGAATGAATCTGATTTGTTCGTTTGTTACAAAATTGTTAAGTTCAATTATGAAATAAAATCGTGTTTTGTAATCCAATTTAAAGTCCAGTGTTTGGTTTGGGCTCGTTTATGGGCCAAGGCTTGGCAGCCTGTTTTGAATAAGATTTGGGCCCTAATTTTGCTCATGCATGGCCCAGCTTTAGCTTTTAACTCGCCTGGCCTTTGGGCTTCAAATCAAAAGAGAATAAACAAATTCAAATTTATTTTATACTTGTTACTTGAAGTTCAAATAATAGGCTGCCCAGGTGATTGAAAATGGGCCTGTTTCGGGGCCCAAAATATTGAATAGCTTTATAGCTGAGGTGACTAGTATGCGGGCAGCTTCAGTGATTTCAAATATTAAGTATTGGGCTTCTCTTTCAGGCCCCGCTGTGTCACATGGATGCCCTTTGTATTTAGTAACTAGATTTTAAAGTCACAACCCATATCCAGCTCTTATGACCTTAGTTAATTAATAGGGCCATTAGAATAATTCTAGGAAGGCCATCTTAGATAACATAATAGTTCACGACCCTTCAAGCTTAGTCTAATATCCTTTAAAAATGGGATCGAGGTGCGCCGCGCCAAACCAAAATCACAAATTGCGTAGCCCTCTTTAATTACTTCCATTAAAATACTTAGAACTCGGGACGTGTCATTTAGCGAATTTTCATGGCCTCCCATAAAGTTATCAACACGTTAGTCTCTTTAGGCATGTATTTTAATAAATCTACCTTCCTAAACTCGGGTGCACATTTATGTGACCCAAATCCAAATCTCAACGATGTTAAAATATGTCAAAAATCACGGGTGCATTTATGTGACGTGGTTCGAGACGTATTTTAATAACGTTGCAATTTTCCTTAAAATTAATATAAAGCGGTAAATGATTTAAAATTGCACTATAGGTTGAAACATGTGTTAAAATTAGGTAATGGCCAATTATGATGGTTTAAGCGATCGTGCTAGAACCACGGAATCTGGGGGTGCCTAACACCTTCCCCCGGGTTAACAGAATTCGTTACTCAAGAATTTCTGGTTCGCAGACTTCACTTGGAAAGTCGAAAATTTCCTCGATTTGGGATTCAAAATAAACCGGTGACTTGGGACACCAAATAAATTATCCCAAGTGGCGACTCCGATAAATAAATAATTCCATTTCGAATAATGTCACTTAAAGTGGAAAAACTCCCTTATACACTACCTTTCGGGGTGGCGTGTAAAAAAGGAGGTGTGACAATAGCAACACGCGAGTAACTTCTCATAACCGTAGAACATTAAAATCCTCAGGTAGTGGTATGAACCACCATAACCCCTCTGTGATCCGCCTACACATAACTGGCCATAATACTTGAATACTTCCAACTAGAATCAATTACGGCGGCCGTCGAGCCTCGCACACACCGCCAAAAATCACATGCATAACTTAATCACGCCGAAGGAACTGATTACCGCCACCATTATACCAATTCAACCATGGTTAACCAATCTAACTTCTTCTAATTCATCCTTATCTTGCCTTAGAGATAATATTAGCTCCACTCCTTACATCACCAACCTAAATCCGCACTCATCTTGAGTGACCCCATTCCATGAGACCACATTGTCTCCAAACCTATGAACCGTTTCATACCCTCCTTGTACGTATATTCGCATCTTTAACTAATACACCCATTCTGATAATTCCTCTATGAATCTGACGTCTTTTTCTCTTTTTCCTACCAATGCTACACTACAAGTCGAAAACATCGTAGATCATTCCGAGCCTCTTATCATAATCTGCTACAAAAGCTCGATTCTTAACCATACTGCGGGCTTGAAATCTTTAGGCACCGCATTTTAACCTTTGAATTCACTAGGACCATTGTTGAGAGTCACCCACTCTGGCTTGGTCCCGAATATATTCAATTCTAAGGCTCTACTGGCACATGGACACCCATCTCCATGGAGCATCCGATTGAATCACTTCCTTGTAAATCACCTCCGTATGAAACACAAATCCTGAGTCTTCCCAAAGCCTGAACATGAGCTAATAAGGCTAACTATAGCACACCTTTACCAATTCCTTTGCTCAAATTACCACTTATGTTCTTTTCCCTTAGCCGAAATAACTTACCAATACGCCGATAACTCGAAACCTCACAAGAAGATAACCATACAACCCAATCGTAGGCAGTGGGACTCTCCCACTTAGCTTGAAACCACCATTACACAATTCTTGTCACGCCCCAAAATCCGAGGAGCGCAACAGGCGCTCAACCGAGTAAACCTGACCGAGCAAGCCTGTTAGATCTCGTTCTACCCAAACTAACTCATGAATAAATTGGAGCTGGACTCCATTAATCAAGTTCTATAAACATATCATTCACGATTTCCATTTCATTTTCCATTAGCAACTTCATTCGCCATAGTAAAGGTATTACAAGTTTTATACATCATTGCCAAACATCAATACTTCTATTTTAAATTCCCATGCCCGACACTACCCACAACCTGTCTACGGAGCCTCTAAATACAATTGAAGAATAATATGGAAATGCCGGCAACAAGGCTCCGGCTATACCTTACACAAATACCAATATAAACTCCGGAGGAAAGGCGGCATGAGCCACGTAGGGCCCCGAGAGGAAAGGGGATCACCAATACAGCTGATGGGAAGTGGAGGAGGTGCTACTGTCGGTGGACTGGAGTACCTGCTATAGAACCACCTACAATCATAACACGAATGTAGCGCCCCCGACAAAAGGGACATCAGTACATTTGAATTGTACTGGTATGTATAAACAAACTTCACCCCAAGTAAAATCAAATAACACACACAAGTAATAGACATCAATAGAATCAATGATCAAATGCACGTGAAAGAAACAATCAAAGCCAAACAAGTTTTACAATCTCTCCTTCATAAACAAGCATGTAATTGTAATAGAAATAACAATCAAATCCACAAAGAAAGAGCAATTCAACAAGTTTACAATCTCTCCTGTTTCCCCTTCCACATTTCCACATCAATAATTTCACAATTTGTTCATAGTTCATTTCAATAGCGATTTTGATCGCTTTCCAACCTTATTACCTCGGCCACCCTTATTACCTCGGCCACCCTTATCACCACAACCCACACCTTATTTCTTCGTGTTGCGGCGCGCAACCCGATCCCACCGAACAATCACAATTCACAAACAACACAACAACAACAATTTACAAAGAATAACAACAACAATCCTCAAGAACAACCACAACAATTCACAAGAATTTCCGTAGCCATAAATACCACTTCATCATATTCGACAACTCATATGCAATTTAAGTCACCACAATAATTACCCACAACAAGCCAAATATGTTATTACCACAATTGTTCCAAGTGCATCATTTACGATTTCCTTCCATCAATTGTTTCTCAGTTCTTACCACATAACACTTTCACAATCACACACCCACATTTGGTTTGCTTCCATTTACTTGCACCATCATATCGTAAGACTTAACCAACAACATTCAAGGAACATAAATCACAAGAATTCACAAATAGTTCACATAAGTAAACACATACTTCCATGTCGACATCCTCAAGCTTTTGCAACTTTGCACATAACAAGATAGGCACATCAAATCACTTCTCACAATCACATATAACTTGGTGGTATGGAAATCAACTAAGGCAATCATTTCACATATTCTCATACAAGGTACACATACCGTATGCTCGTCACAACAAGGGGGATCCTACAAGAGTTAAAGTTAGCCATACATACCTCGTTTAAGCTTTCCTTAAGTTACTACAATGTTCCGGAAATTCTAGCAATTCCAATCTAGTTTCAAACATAACAAAATTGAACACAAGTTAGAAAGGTATTCATGGTTTCAGCTCATTTGAGCATTTTATCAAATACTAGTTGAGCATCTTAATCTCAAATCTCTTTTTCAAGGTTTTCCTTCATTTCCCAACCAAATCTTTACTTATTTATGTTAAAAAATCTTCCCATAAACCTAAGTTGAACATGCATGTATACACAATATTAATACACCCAAGAATCATACCTTAATAACCCATCTTATACTCCAAACTCGAAGTTAAAACCTAGGGTATAGAATCTTACCTCTTAGATGAAGAACTTGTGATTGAGATCTTTGATTCTTGAAGATTGATGCAAGTTTGGATGATTTAAATGTTGGGTTCCTCCTTCTCTCTCTAAAATGCTCTCACCTCTCTCTAAAATCAGTAGAAAATGACTCCAAAATGAACTCTAAAGCCTATATATTAAAATGGGGTCGGGTTATAAAAATTAGAAAATTAACCCTCCGATGTCAAGTCTGCTATAGCAGAATCCACCGCAGAATGGGTATGCGGGCCGCAGATTTGTCGCAGAACTCGTTGCCCAAAACTAGGGCTGTTCTGTATCAATCTGCGACCATTCTGCGATCGCAGAATGGATATGCGGTCCGCAGAGTTAAATCTGCGATCGCAGATTTCACACAGAATCGCATTTTTCTAGCTTTTGGTAATTTGATCATAACTTTGTGTAGGAAGGTCCAAATGACAAACGGTTTGAAGCGTTGGAAACTACACTCGAAGACCTTTCATTTGATAGGTTATCCATCACCTAAAACCTTATAGATATTGAGATATTCTTGTTCAATGTAGGGACTAGTGCAAGATCGTTGGGAATTTTAGCCTATTATGGACTTTTCCAATTTTTCTTAGACCTAGGCCTTTCCTTGGATCCCAAATTACTTACCGTAAGACTTATACACATATTTACCAAATCCAATGGATGTACACCATGTTAATAGCACATAAAAATATTATAATAAGCCTATGTGACACCACAAAATCTTAAATTACTTAGCGAAAATTTTCGGGGCCTTACATTCTCCCCCCCTTAGGATCATTCGTCCTCGAATGACGAGTAGATCCCGACTTAAATGCTTAATATAATAAATCTCTTTTCTCATCTACCTCAAGACCCTAAATTTTGACTAACTCCTAAATTTTTCAGAAATTTCGGCAGAGTCTCCTTTGTAACTAGGCCTATCCGCCTGCCAGAGAATCACCAAAATTATCTTAAAAACACATCCACAACTAGACAGAGCACCACAGTGTATATATCGACCATACTAATCTTAGTATTACAAGCACTACATTATCATAGGGATACCAGAACATGGACTACATAGTTTTAGAGAAAAACACCTATATGATACCTTTTAAGTCATTACTAATAAGCACGCGGGCGTGATTTTGCTGTCCCTTCTCTCTACTTTCTCTCTCTAGAATTGGCGATTTTTTCTTGAGCTAGGGCAGCCATGGCTGCTGCATTCTCTCCCCAGCCTTTGGCTGTGGGAGAGGTGAGCCAAAGAGCTAACGAAACAACAACAAATAACAATCCAAAACAGTTGTATGCAGATCAGTTACGTCCAAAACAATCTGCCGCAATTTTGTCCAAAGCTGATTTGGTTCCTGTGACGATTAAGCATGGTGAACCAACGATAGAGTTCTCAATGGAAGATGTTGATCAATTCATAAGAGAGGAAGGATTGCATCAGGCTGTTATCATGAAGTTCTCATATGGGAAACCTGATCTTCAAGAGTTCAGAAAAGTTTTCTCGTCGCACTTCGATATTCAAGTTCGAGGTATCATAGGGCTGCTGGAATTTCATCATATCTTAGTTAGATTTGATCTATACAACGATTATGTTCAGTGTTTATCAAGATCAACTGGATATGTCAAGGCAAAAGGTGATGAATATTTTTTCAGAACCTTTCCGTGGACGATAGACTTCAACCCTAAAGAGGAAACATCCATGGCAGTGGTGTGGATTTCGTTTCCAAGTCTGCCACCCAACTTCTTTGCTAAGAGGTCCTTGATGTCTATTGCTTCAGCTGTGGGTAAACCTCTTGCTGTAGACAAGGCAACTCAAGATACAACTAGGCCTAGTGCTGCTAGGGTGAAGGTTATTCTTGATCTTCTTGAAAAACATCCTAAGAAGTTAAAATTTTGATTGTCGATAATGTTTTAGGCAAAACAAATGTGCAGTACCAGGAAGTT